>NW_025423854.1:1218034-1522542 GCF_020740605.2 Lemur catta | reverse complement strand
GGGCTGATGCTAACCCTAACCCTAACACTATCCTTGGGCTGATGCTAACCCTAACCCTAACCCTAACACTATCCTAGGCCTGATGATAACCCTAACCCTAACCCTAACACTATCCTAGGGTTTATGTTAACCCTAACCCTAACACTATCCTAGGGCTGATGCTAACCCTAACCCTAACCCTAACACTATCCTAGGGCGGATGCTAACCCTAACGCTAACCCTAACACTATCCTAGGGCTGATGCTAACCCTAACCCTAACCCTAACACTATCCTAGGGCTGATGCTAACCCTAACCCTAACCCTAACACTATCCTAGGCCTGATGCTAACCCTATCCCGAACCCTAACACTCTCCTATCGATGAGGCTAATCCTAACCCTAACACTATCCTAGGGCTGATGCTAACCCTAACCCTAACCCAAACACTATCCTAGGGTTGATGCTAACCCTAACCCTAACACTATCCTAGGGCTGATGCTAACCCTAACCCTAACCCTAACACTATCCTTGGGCTGATGCTAACCCTAACCCTAACACTATCCTGGGCCTGATGCTAACCCTAACCCTAACCCTAACACTATCCTACGGCTGATGCTAACCCTAACCCTAACACTAACACTATCCTAGGGTTGATGCTAACCCTAACCCTAACACTATCCTAGGCCTGATGCTAACCCTAACCCTAACCCTAACACTATCCTAGGGCTGATGCTAACCCTAACCCTAACACTATCCTAGGGCTGATGCTAACCCTAACCCTAAACCTAACACTATCCTAGGGCTGATGCTAACCCTAACACTAACACTATCCTAGGCCTGATGATAACCCTAACCCTAACCCTGACACTATCCTAGGGCTGATGCTAACCCTAACCCTAACACTATCCTAGGGCTGATGCTAACCCTAACCCTAACCCTAACACTATCCTAGGGCTGATGCTAACCCTAACGCTAACCCTAACACTATCCTTGAACTGATGCTAACCCTAACCCTAACCATAACACTATCCTAGGCCTGATGATAACCCTAACCCTAACCCTTAACATTATCCTAGGGCTGATGCTAACCCTAACCCTAATTCTAACACTATCTTAGGGCTGAGGCTAACCCTAAACCTAACACTATCCTACGGCTGATACTAACCCTAACCCTAACCCTAACACTATCCTAGGGCTGATGCTAACCCTAACCCTAACACTATCCTAGGGCTGATGCTAACCCTAACCCTAAACCTAACACTATCCCAGGGCGGATGCTAACCCTAACAATAACCCTAACACTATCCTAGTGCTGATGCTAACCCTAACACTAACGCTAACCTAGGGCTGATGCTAACCCTAACCCTAACCCTAACCCTAACACTCTCCAAGGGCTGATGCTAACCCTAACCCTAACCCTAACTCTATCCTAGGGCTGATGCTAACCCTAACCCTAACCCTAACACTATCCTAGGGCTGATGCTAACCCTAACCCTAACCCTAACACTATCCTAGGGCTGATGCTAACCCTAACCCTAACACTATGCTAGGCCTGATGATAACCCTAACCCTAACCCTAACACTATCCTATTGCTGATGCTAACCCTAACCCTAACACTATCCTAGAGCTGATGCTAATCCTAACCCTAACCCTAACACTATCCTATGTCTGATGCTAACCCTAGCCCTCACACTATCCTAGGCCTGATGATAACCCTAACCCTAACCTTAACACTATCCTAGGGCTGATGCTAACCCTAACCCTAACCCTAACACTATCCTAGGGCTGATGCTAACCCTAACCCTAACACTATCCTTGGGCTGATGGTAACCCTAACCCTAACCCTAACACTATCCTAGGTCAGATGCTAACCCTAACGCTAACCCTAACAATATCCTAGGCCTGATGATAACCCTAACCCTAACCCTGACACTATCCTAGGGCTGATGCTAACACTAACCCTAACACTATCCTAGGGCTGATGCTAACCCTAACCCTAACCCTAACACTATCCTAGGCCTGATGCTAACCCTATCCCTAACCCTAACACTCTCCTAGGGCTGAGGCTAACCCTAACCCTAACACTATCCTAGGGCTGATGCTAACCCTAACCCTAACCCAAACACTATCCTAGGGTTGATGCTAACCCTAACCCTAACACTATCCTAGGGCTGATGCTAACCCTAACCCTAACCCTAACACTATCCTTGGGCTGATGCTAACCCTAACCCTAACACTATCCTGGGCCTGAAACTAACCCTAACCCTAACCCTAACACTATCCTAGGGCTGATGCTAACCCTAAACCTAACACTATCCTTGGGCTGATGCTAACCCTAACCCTAACCCTAACACTATCCTAGGCCTGATGATAACCCTAACCCTAACCCTAACACTATCCTAGGGTTTATGTTAACCCTAACCCTAACACTATCCTAGGGCTGATGCTAACCCTAACCCTAACCATAACACTATCCTAGGGCGGATGCTAACCCTAACGCTAACCCTAACACTATCCTAGGGCTGATGCTAACCCTAACCCTAACCCTAACACTATCCTAGGGCTGATGCTAACCCTAACCCTAACCCTAACACTATCCTAGGCCTGATGCTAACCCTATCCCGAACCCTAACACTCTCCTAGGGATGAGGCTAATCCTAACCCTAACACTATCCTAGGGCTGATGCTAACCCTAACCCTAACCCAAACACTATCCTTGGGTTGATGCTAACCCTAACCCTAACACTATCCTAGGGCTGATGCTAACCCTAACCCTAACCCTAACACTATCCTTGGGCTGATGCTAACCCTAACCCTAACCCTAACACTATCCTAGGCCTGATGCTAACCCTATCCCGAACCCTAACACTCTCCTAAGGATGAGGCTAATCCTAACCCTAACACTATCCTAGGGCTGATGCTAACCCTAACCCTAACCCAAACACTATCCTAGGGTTGATGCTAACCCTAACCCTAACACTATCCTGGGCCTGATGCTAACCCTAACCCTAACCCTAACACTATCCTAGGGCTGATGCTAACCCTAACCCTAACACTATCCTAGGGCTGATGCTAAACCTAACCATAACCCTAACACTATCCTAGGGCTGATGCTCACCCTAACCCTAACCCTAACACTATCCTAGGGCTGATGCTAACCCTCACCCTAACACTATCCTAGGCCTGATGCTAACCCTAACCCTAACACTATCCTAGGGCTGATGCTAACCCTAACCCTAACCCTAACACTATCCTAGGCCTGATGCTAACCCTATCCCTAACCCTAACACTCTCCTAGGGCTGAGGCTAACCCTAACCCTAACACTATCCTACGGCTGATGCTAACCCTAACCCTAACCAAACACTATCCTAGGGTTGATGCTAACCCTAACCCTAACACTATCCTAGGGCTGATGCTAACCCTAACCCTAACCCTAACACTATCCTAGGGCTGATGCTAACCCTAACGCTAACCCTAACACTATCCTTGAACTGATGCTAACCCTAACCCTAACCATAACACTATCCTAGGCCTGATGATAACCCTAACCCTAACCCTTAACATTATCCTAGGGCTGATGCTAACCCTAACCCTAACTCTAACACTATCTTAGGGCTGAGGCTAACCCTAACCCTAACACTATCCTACGGCTGATGCTAACCCTAACCCTAACCCTAACACTATCCTAGGGCTGATGCTAACCCTAACCCTAACACTATCCTAGGGCTGATGCTAACCCTAACCCTAAACCTAACACTATCCTAGGGCGGATGCTAACCCTAACCCTAACCCTAACACTATCCTAGTGCTGATGCTAACCCTAACACTAACACTATCCTAGGGCTGATGCTAACCCTAACCCTAACCCTAACACACTCCAAGGACTGATGCTAACCCTAACCCTAACCAAACACTATCCTAGGGTTGATGCTAACCCTAACCCTAACACTATCCTAGGGCTGATGCTAACCCTAACCCTAACCCTAACACTATCCTAGGGCTGATGCTAACCCTAACGCTAACCCTAACACTATCCTTGAACTGATGCTAACCCTAACCCTAACCATAACACTATCCTAGGCCTGATGATAACCCTAACCCTAACCCTTAACATTATCCTAGGGCTGATGCTAACCCTAACCCTAACTCTAACACTATCTTAGGGCTGAGGCTAACCCTAACCCTAACACTATCCTACGGCTGATGCTAACCCTAACCCTAACCCTAACACTATCCTAGGGCTGATGCTAACCCTAACCCTAACACTATCCTAGGGCTGATGCTAACCCTAACCCTAAACCTAACACTATCCTAGGGCGGATGCTAACCCTAACCCTAACCCTAACACTATCCTAGTGCTGATGCTAACCCTAACACTAACACTATCCTAGGGCTGATGCTAACCCTAACCCTAACCCTAACACACTCCAAGGGCTGATGCTAACCCTAACCCTAACACTATCCTAGGGCTGATGCTAACCCTAACCCTAACTCTAACACTATCTTAGGGCTGAGGCTAACCCTAACCCTAACACTATCCTACGGCTGATGCTAACCCTAACCCTAACCCTAACACTATCCTAGGGCTGAGGCTAACCCTAATTCTAACACTATCCTAGGGCTGATGCTAACCCTAACCCTAACCCAAACGCCATCCTAGGGTTGATGCTAACCCTAACCCTAACACTATCCTAGGGCTGATGCTAACCCTAACCCTAACCCTAACACTATCCTTGGGCTGATGCTAACCCTAACCCTCACACTATCCTGGGCCTGATGCTAACCCTAACCCTAACCCTAACACTATCCTAGGGCTGATGCTAACCCTAACCCTAACACTAACCTTGGGCTGATGCTAACCCTAACCCTAACCCTAACACTATCCTAGGTCAGATGCTAACCCTAACGCTAACCCTAACACTATCCTAGGCCTGATGATAACCCTAACCCTAACCCTGACACTATCCTAGGGCTGATGCTAACACTAACCCTAACACTATCCTAGGGCTGATGCTAACCCTAACCCTAACCCTAACACTATCCTAGGCCTGATGCTAACCCTATCCCTAACCCTAACACTCTCCTAGGGCTGAGGCTAACCCTAACCCTAACACTATCCTAGGGATGATGCTAACCCTAACCCTAACCCAAACACTATCCTAGGGTTTATGCTAACCCTAACCCTAAAACTATCCTAGGGCTGATGCTAACCCTAACCCTAACACTATCCTTCGGCTGATGCTAACCCTAACCCTAACACTATCCTGGGCCTGAAGCTAACCCTAACCCTAACCCTAACACTATCCTAGGGCTGATGCTAACCCTAACCCTAACACTATCCTTGGGCTGATGCTAACCCTAACCCTAACCCTAACACTATCCTAGGCCTGATGATAACCCTAACCCTAACCCTAACACTATCCTAGGGTTTATGTTAACCCTATCCCTAACACTATCCTAGGGCTGATGCTAACCCTAACCCTAACCCTAACACTATCCTAGGGCGGATGCTAACCCTAACGCTAACCCTAACACTATCCTAGGGCTGATGCTAACCCTAACCCTAACCCTAACACTATCCTAGGGCTGATACTAACCCTAACCCTAACCCTAACACTATCCTAGGCCTGATGCTAACCCTATCCCGAACCCTAACACTCTCCTAGGGAGGAGGCTAATCCTAACCCTAACACTATCCTAGGGCTGATGCTAACCCTAACCCTAACCCAAACACTATCCTAGGGTTGATGCTAACCCTAACCCTAACACTATCCTAGGGCTGATGCTAACCCTCACCCTAACGCTAACACTATCCTTGGGCTGATGCTAACCCTAACCCTAACACTATCCTGGGCCTGATGCTAACCCTAACCCTAACCCTAACACTATCCTAGGGCTGATGCTAACCCTAACCCTAACACTATCCTAGGGCTGATGCTAAACCTAACCATAACCCTAACACTATCCTAGGGCTGATGCTCACCCTAACCCTAACCCTAACACTATCCTAGGGCTGATGCTAACCCTCACCCTAACACTATCCTAGGCCTGATGCTAACCCTAACCCTAACACTATCCTAGGGCTGATGCTAACCCTAACCCTAACCCTAACACTATCCTAGGCCTGATGGTAACCCTATCCCTAACCCTAACACTCTCCTAGGGCTGAGGCTAACCCTAACCCTACCACTATCCTACGGCTGATGCTAACCCTAACCCTAACCCAAACACTATCCTAGGGTTGATGCTAACCCTAACCCTAACACTATCCTAGGGCTGATGCTAACCCTAACCCTAACCCAAACGCCATCCTAGGGTTGATGCTAACCCTAACCCTAACACTATCCTAGGGCTGATGCTAACCCTAACCCTAACCCTAACACTATCCTTGGGCTGATGCTAACCCTAACCCTAACACTATCCTGGGCCTGATGCTAACCCTAACCCTAACCCTAACACTATCCTAGGGCTGATGCTAACCCTAACCCTAACACTATCCTAGAACAGACGCTAACCCTAACCCTAACCCTAACACTATCCTAGGGCTGATGCTAACCACAACGCCAACCCTAACACTATCCTAGGCCTGATGATAACCCTAACCCTAACCCTAACACTATCCTAGCCCTGATGATAACCCTAACCCTAACCCTAACACTATCCTAGGGTTTATGTTAACCCTAACCCTAACACTATCCTAGGGCTGATGCTAACCCTAACCCTAACCCTAACACTATCCTAGGGCTGATGCAAACCCTCACCCTAACACTATCCTAAGCCTGATTATAACCCTAACCCTAACCCTAACACTATCCTTGGGCTGATGCTAACCCTAACCCTAACACTATCCTAGGGCTGATGCTAACCCTAACCATAACCCTAACACTATTCTAGGGCTGAAGCTAACCCTAACCCTAACACTATCCTTGGGCTCATGCTAACCCTAACCCTAACCCTAACACTATCCTAGGGCAGATGCTAACCCTAACGCTAACCCTAACACTATCCTTGAATTGATGCTAACCCTAACCCTAACCCTAACACTATCCTAGGCCTGATGATAACCCTAACCCTAACCCTAACACTATCCTAGGGTTTATGTTAACCCTAACCCTAACACTATCCTATGGCTGATGCTAACCCTAACCCTAACCCTAACACTATCCTAAGTCTGATGCTAACCCTAGCCCTCACACTATCCTAGGCCTGATGATAACCCTAACCCTAATCTTAACACTATCCTAGGGCTGTTGCTAACCCTAACCCTAACCCTAACACTATCCTAGAGCTGATGCTAACGCTAACCCTAACACTATCCTAGGCCTGATGATAACCCTAACCCTAACCCTGACACTATCCTAGGGCTCATGCTAACCCTAACCCTAACACTATCCTAGGGCTGATGCTAACCCTAACCCTAACCCTAACACTATCCTAGGCCTGATGCTAACCCTATCCCTAACCGTAACACTCTCCTAGGGCTGAGGCTAACCCTAACCCTAACACTATCCTAGGGCTGATGCTAACCCTAACCCTAACCCAAACGCCATCCTAGGGTTGATGCTAACCCTAACCCTAACACTATCCTAGGGCTGATGTTAACCCTAACCCTAACCCTAACACTATCCTTGGGCTGATGCTAACCCTAACCGTAACACTATCCTGGGGCTGATGCTAACCCTAACCCTAACACTAACACTATCCTAGGGCTGATGCTAACCCTAACCCTAACCCTAACAGTATCCTAGGTCAGATGCTAACCCTAACGCTAACCCTAACACTATCCTTGAACTGATGTTAACCCTAACCCTAACCCTAACACTATCCTAGGCCTGATGATAACCCTAACCCTAACCCTAACACTATCCTAGGGTTTATGTTAACCCTAACCCTAACACTATCCCAGGGCTGATGCTAACCCTAACCCTAACCCTAACACTATCCTAGGGCGGATGCTAACCCTAACCCTAACCCTAACACTATCCTAGGGCTGATGCTAACCCTAACACTAACACTATCCTAGGGCTGATGCTAACCCTAACCCTAACCCTAACATTATCCTAGGGCGGATGCTAACCCTAACCCTAACCCTAACACTATCCTAGGGCTGATGCTAACCCTAACACTAACACTATCCTAGGCCTGATGCTAACCCTAACCCTAACCCTAACACTATCCTAGGGCTGATGCTAACCCTAACCCTAACCCTAACACTATCCTAGGGCTCATGCTAACCCTAACACTAACACTATCCTAGGGCTGATGCTAACCCTAACCCTAAACCTAACATTATCCTATGGTGGATGCTAACCCTAACCCTAACCCTAACACTATCCTAGGGCTGATGCTAACCCTAACACTAACACTATCCTAGGGCTGATGCTAACCCTAACCCTAACCCTAACATTATCCTAGGGCTGATGCTAACCCTAACCCTAACTCTAACACTATCTTAGGGCTGAGGCTAACCCTAACCCTAACACTATCCTACGGCTGATCCTAACCCTAACCCTAACCCTAACACTATCCTAGGGCTGATGCTAACCCTAACCCTAACACTATCCTAGGCCTGATGCTAACCCTAACCCTAACCCTAACACTATCCTAGGGCTGATGCTAACCCTAACCCTAACACTATCCTAGGGCTGATGCTAACCCTAACCCTAACACTAACACTATCCTAGGGCTGATGCTAACCCTAACCCTAACACTATCCTAGGCCTGATGATAACCCTAACCCTAACCCTAACACTATCCTAGGGCTGATGCTAACCCTAACCCTAACACTATCCTAGAACAGACGCTAACCCTAACCCTAACCCTAACACTATCCTAGGGCTGATGCTAACCACAACGCTAACCCTAACACTATCCTTGAACTGATGTTAACCCTAACCCTAACCCTAACACTATCCTAGCCCTGATGATAACCCTAACCCTAACCCTAACACTCTCCTAGGGCTGAGGCTAACCCTAACCCTAACACTATCCTAGGGCTGATGCTAACCCTAACCCTAACCCTAACACTATCCTAGGCCTGATGCTAACCCTATCCCTAACCCTAACACTCTCCTAGGGCTGAGGCTAACCCTAACCCTAACACTATCCTAGGGCTGATGCTAACCCTAACCCTAACCCAAACACTCTCCTAGGGTTGATGCTAACCCTAACCCTAACACTATCCTAGGGCTGATGCTAACCCTAACCCTAACCCTAACACTATCCTTCGGCTGATGCTAACACTAACCCTAACACTATCCTGGGCCTGATGCTAACCCTAACCATAACCCTAACACTATTCTAGGGCTGAAGCTAACCCTAACCCTAACACTATCCTTGGGCTCATGCTAACCCTAACCCTAACCCTAACACTATCCTAGGGCAGATGCTAACCCTAACGCTAACCCTAACACTATCCTTGAATTGATGCTAACCCTAACCCTAACCCTAACACTATCCTAGGCCTGATGATAACCCTAACCCTAACCCTAACACTATCCTAGGGTTTATGTTAACCCTAACCCTAACACTATCCTAGGGCTGATGGTAACCCTAACCCTAACCCTAACACTATCCTAAGTCTGATGCTAACCCTAGCCCTCACACTATCCTAGGCCTGATGATAACCCTAACCCTAATCTTAACACTATCCTAGGGCTGATGCTAACCCTAACCCTAACCCTAACACTATCCTAGAGCTGATGCTAACGCTAACCCTAACACTATCCTAGGCCTGATGATAACCCTAACCCTAACCCTGACACTATCCTAGGGCTCATGCTAACCCTAACCCTAACACTATCCTAGGGCTGATGCTAACCCTAACCCTAACCCTAACACTATCCTAGGGCTGATGCTAACCCTAACCCTAACTCTAACACTATCTTAGGGCTGAGGCTAACCCTAACCCTAACACTATCCTACGGCTGATGCTAACCCTAACCCTAACCCTAACACTATCCTAGGGCTGAGGCTAACCCTAATTCTAACACTATCCTAGGGCTGATGCTAACCCTAACCCTAACCCAAACGCCATCCTAGGGTTGATGCTAACCCTAACCCTAACACTATCCTAGGGCTGATGCTAACCCTAACCCTAACCCTAACACTATCCTTGGGCTGATGCTAACCCTAACCCTCACACTATCCTGGGCCTGATGGTAACCCTAACCCTAACCCTAACACTGTCCTAGGGCTGATGCTAACCCTAACCCTAACACTAACCTTGGGCTGATGCTAACCCTAACCCTAACCCTAACACTATCCTAGGTCAGATGCTAACCCTAACGCTAACCCTAACACTATCCTAGGCCTGATGATAACCCTAACCCTAACCCTGACACTATCCTAGGGCTGATGCTAACACTAACCCTAACACTATCCTAGGGCTGATGCTAACCCTAACCCTAACCCTAACACTATCCTAGGCCTGATGCTAACCCTATCCCTAACCCTAACACTCTCCTAGGGCTGAGGCTAACCCTAACCCTAACACTATCCTAGGGCTGATGCTAACCCTAACCCTAACCCAAACACTATCCTAGGGTTTATGCTAACCCTAACCCTAAAACTATCCTAGGGCTGATGCTAACCCTAACCCTAACACTATCCTTCGGCTGATGCTAACCCTAACCCTAACACTATCCTGGGCCTGAAGCTAACCCTAACCCTAACCCTAACACTATCCTAGGGCTGATGCTAACCCTAACCCTAACACTATCCTTGGGCTGATGCTAACCCTAACCCTAACCCTAACACTATCCTAGGCCTGATGATAACCCTAACCCTAACCCTAACACTATCCTAGGGTTTATGTTAACCCTATCCCTAACACTATCCTAGGGCTGATGCTAACCCTAACCCTAACCCTAACACTATCCTAGGGCGGATGCTAACCCTAACGCTAACCCTAACACTATCCTAGGGCTGATGCTAACCCTAACCCTAACCCTAACACTATCCTAGGGCTGATACTAACCCTAACCCTAACCCTAACACTATCCTAGGCCTGATGCTAACCCTATCCCGAACCCTAACACTCTCCTAGGGAGGAGGCTAATCCTAACCCTAACACTATCCTAGGGCTGATGCTAACCCTAACCCTAACCCAAACACTATCCTAGGGTTGATGCTAACCCTAACCCTAACACTATCCTAGGGCTGATGCTAACCCTAACCCTAACGCTAACACTATCCTTGGGCTGATGCTAACCCTAACCCTAACACTATCCTGGGCCTGATGCTAACCCTAACCCTAACCCTAACACTATCCTAGGGCTGATGCTAACCCTAACCCTAACACTATCCTAGGGCTGATGCTAAACCTAACCATAACCCTAACACTATCCTAGGGCTGATGCTCACCCTAACCCTAACCCTAACACTATCCTAGGGCTGATGCTAACCCTCACCCTAACACTATCCTAGGCCTGATGCTAACCCTAACCCTAACACTATCCTAGGGCTGATGCTAACCCTAACCCTAACCCTAACACTATCCTAGGCCTGATGGTAACCCTATCCCTAACCCTAACACTCTCCTAGGGCTGAGGCTAACCCTAACCCTACCACTATCCTACGGCTGATGCTAACCCTAACCCTAACCCAAACACTATCCTAGGGTTGATGCTAACCCTAACCCTAACACTATCCTAGGGCTGATGCTAACCCTAACCCTAACCCAAACGCCATCCTAGGGTTGATGCTAACCCTAACCCTAACACTATCCTAGGGCTGATGCTAACCCTAACCCTAACCCTAACACTATCCTTGGGCTGATGCTAACCCTAACCCTAACACTATCCTGGGCCTGATGCTAACCCTAACCCTAACCCTAACACTATCCTAGGGCTGATGCTAACCCTAACCCTAACACTATCCTAGAACAGACGCTAACCCTAACCCTAACCCTAACACTATCCTAGGGCTGATGCTAACCACAACGCTAACCCTAACACTATCCTAGGCCTGATGATAACCCTAACCCTAACCCTAACACTATCCTAGCCCTGATGATAACCCTAACCCTAACCCTAACACTATCCTAGGGTTTATGTTAACCCTAACCCTAACACTATCCTAGGGCTGATGCTAACCCTAACCCTAACCCTAACACTATCCTAGGGCTGATGCAAACCCTCACCCTAACACTATCCTAAGCCTGATTATAACCCTAACCCTAACCCTAACACTATCCTTGGGCTGATGCTAACCCTAACCCTAACACTATCCTAGGGCTGATGCTAACCCTAACCATAACCCTAACACTATTCTAGGGCTGAAGCTAACCCTAACGCTAACACTATCCTTGGGCTCATGCTAACCCTAACCCTAACCCTAACACTATCCTACGGCAGATGCTAACCCTAACGCTAACCCTAACACTATCCTTGAATTGATGCTAACCCTAACCCTAACCCTAACACTATCCTAGGCCTGATGATAACCCTAACCCTAACCCTAACACTATCCTAGGGTTTATGTTAACCCTAACCCTAACACTATCCTATGGCTGATGCTAACCCTAACCCTAACCCTAACACTATCCTAAGTCTGATGCTAACCCTAGCCCTCACACTATCCTAGGCCTGATGATAACCCTAACCCTAATCTTAACACTATCCTAGGGCTGTTGCTAACCCTAACCCTAACCCTAACACTATCCTAGAGCTGATGCTAACGCTAACCCTAACACTATCCTAGGCCTGATGATAACCCTAACCCTAACCCTGACACTATCCTAGGGCTCATGCTAACCCTAACCCTAACACTATCCTAGGGCTGATGCTAACCCTAACCCTAACCCTAACACTATCCTAGGCCTGATGCTAACCCTATCCCTAACCGTAACACTCTCCTAGGGCTGAGGCTAACCCTAACCCTAACACTATCCTAGGGCTGATGCTAACCCTAACCCTAACCCAAACGCCATCCTAGGGTTGATGCTAACCCTAACCCTAACACTATCCTAGGGCTGATGCTAACCCTAACCCTAACCCTAACACTATCCTTGGGCTGATGCTAACCCTAACCGTAACACTATCCTGGGGCTGATGCTAACCCTAACCCTAACACTAACACTATCCTAGGGCTGATGCTAACCCTAACCCTAACCCTAACAGTATCCTAGGTCAGATGCTAACCCTAACGCTAACCCTAACACTATCCTTGAACTGATGTTAACCCTAACCCTAACCCTAACACTATCCTAGGCCTGATGATAACCCTAACCCTAACCCTAACACTATCCTAGGGTTTATGTTAACCCTAACCCTAACACTATCCTAGGGCTGATGCTAAACCTAACCCTAACCCTAACACTATCCTAGGGCGGATGCTAACCCTAACCCTAACCCTAACACTATCCTAGGGCTGATGCTAACCCTAACACTAACACTATCCTAGGGCTGATGCTAACCCTAACCCTAACCCTAACATTATCCTAGGGCGGATGCTAACCCTAACCCTAACCCTAACACTATCCTAGGGCTGATGCTAACCCTAACACTAACACTATCCTAGGCCTGATGCTAACCCTAACCCTAACCCTAACACTATCCTAGGGCTGATGCTAACCCTAACCCTAACCCTAACACTATCCTAGGGCTCATGCTAACCCTAACACTAACACTATCCTAGGGCTGATGCTAACCCTAACCCTAAACCTAACATTATCCTATGGTGGATGCTAACCCTAACCCTAACCCTAACACTATCCTAGGGCTGATGCTAACCCTAACACTAACACTATCCTAGGGCTGATGCTAACCCTAACCCTAACCCTAACATTATCCTAGGGCTGATGCTAACCCTAACCCTAACTCTAACACTATCTTAGGGCTGAGGCTAACCCTAACCCTAACACTATCCTACGGCTGATCCTAACCCTAACCCTAACCCTAACACTATCCTAGGGCTGATGCTAACCCTAACACTAACACTATCCTAGGCCTGATGCTAACCCTAACCCTAACCCTAACACTATCCTAGGGCTGATGCTAACCCTAACCCTAACACTATCCTAGGGCTGATGCTAACCCTAACCCTAACACTAACACTATCCTAGGGCTGATGCTAACCCTAACCCTAACACTATCCTAGGCCTGATGATAACCCTAACCCTAACCCTAACACTATCCTAGGGCTCATGCTAACCCTAACCCTAACACTATCCTAGAACAGACGCTAACCCTAACCCTAACCCTAACACTATCCTAGGGCTGATGCTAACCACAACGCTAACCCTAACACTATCCTTGAACTGATGTTAACCCTAACCCTAACCCTAACACTATCCTAGCCCTGATGATAACCCTAACCCTAACCCTAACACTCTCCTAGGGCTGAGGCTAACCCTAACCCTAACACTATCCTAGGGCTGATGCTAACCCTAACCCTAACCCTAACACTATCCTAGGCCTGATGCTAACCCTATCCCTAACCCTAACACTCTCCTAGGGCTGAGGCTAACCCTAACCCTAACACTATCCTAGGGCTGATGCTAACCCTAACCCTAACCCAAACACTCTCCTAGGGTTGATGCTAACCCTAACCCTAACACTATCCTAGGGCTGATGCTAACCCTAACCCTAACACTATCCTGGGCCTGATGCTAACCCTAACCATAACCCTAACACTATTCTAGGGCTGAAGCTAACCCTAACCCTAACACTATCCTTGGGCTCATGCTAACCCTAACCCTAACCCTAACACTATCCTAGGGCAGATGCTAACCCTAACGCTAACCCTAACACTATCCTTGAATTGATGCTAACCCTAACCCTAACCCTAACACTATCCTAGGCCTGATGATAACCCTAACCCTAACCCTAACACTATCCTAGGGTTTATGTTAACCCTAACCCTAACACTATCCTAGGGCTGATGCTAACCCTAACCCTAACCCTAACACTATCCTAAGTCTGATGCTAACCCTAGCCCTCACACTATCCTAGGCCTGATGATAACCCTAACCCTAATCTTAACACTATCCTAGGGCTGATGCTAACCCTAACCCTAACCCTAACACTATCCTAGAGCTGATGCTAACGCTAACCCTAACACTATCCTAGGCCTGATGATAACCCTAACCCTAACCCTGACACTATCCTAGGGCTCATGCTAACCCTAACCCTAACACTATCCTAGGGCTGATGCTAACCCTAACCCTAACCCTAACACTATCCTAGGCCTGATGCTAACCCTATCCCTAACCGTAACACTCTCCTAGGGCTGAGGCTAACCCTAACCCTAACACTATCCTAGGGCTGATGCTAACCCTAACCCTAACCCAAACGCCATCCTAGGGTTGATGCTAACCCTAACCCTAACACTATCCTAGGGCTGATGCTAACCCTAACCCTAACCCTAACACTATCCTTGGGCTGATGCTAACCCTAACCGTAACACTATCCTGGGGCTGATGCTAACCCTAACCCTAACACTGTCCTAGGGCTGATGCTAACCCTAACCCTAACCCAAACGCCATCCTAGGGTTGATGCTAACCCTAACCCTAACACTATCCTAGGGCTGATGCTAACCCTAACCCTAACCCTAACACTATCCTTGGGCTGATGCTAACCCTAACCGTAACACTATCCTGGGGCTGATGCTAACCCTAACCCTAACACTAACACTATCCTAGGGCTGATGCTAACCCTAACCCTAACACTATCCTTGGGCTGATGCTAACCCTAACCCTAACCCTAACAGTATCCTAGGTCAGATGCTAACCCTAACGCTAACCCTAACACTATCCTTGAACTGATGTTAACCCTAACCCTAACCCTAACACTATCCTAGGCCTGATGATAACCCTAACCCTAACCCTAACACTATCCTAGGGTTTATGTTAACCCTAACCCTAACACTATCCTAGGGCTGATGCTAACCCTAACCCTAACCCTAACACTATCCTAGGGCGGATGCTAACCCTAACCCTAACCCTAACACTATCCTAGGGCTGATGCTAACCCTAACACTAACACTATCCTAGGGCTGATGCTAACCCTAACCCTAACCCTAACATTATCCTAGGGCGCATGCTAACCCTAACCCTAACCCTAACACTATCCTAGGGCTGATGCTAACCCTAACACTAACACTATCCTAGGCCTGATGCTAACCCTAACCCTAACCCTAACACTATCCTAGGGCTGATGCTAACCCTAACCCTAACCCTAACACTATCCTAGGGCTCATGCTAACCCTAACACTAACACTATCCTAGGGCTGATGCTAACCCTAACCCTAAACCTAACATTATCCTATGGTGGATGCTAACACTAACCCTAACCCTAACACTATCCTAGGGCTGATGCTAACCCTAACACTAACACTATCCTAGGGCTGATGCTAACCCTAACCCTAACCCTAACATTATCCTAGGGCTGATGCTAACCCTAACCCTAACTCTAACACTATCTTAGGGCTGAGGCTAACCCTAACCCTAACACTATCCTACGGCTGATCCTAACCCTAACCCTAACCCTAACACTATCCTAGGGCTGATGCTAAACCTAACCCTAACACTATCCTAGGCCTGATGCTAACCCTAACCCTAACTCTAACACTATCTTAGGGCTGAGGCTAACCCTAACCCTAACACTATCCTACGGCTGATCCTAACCCTAACCCTAACACTAACACTATCCTAGGGCTGATGCTAACCCTAACCCTAACCCTAACACTATCCTTGGGCTGATGCTAACCCTAACCGTAACACTATCCTGGGGCTGATGCTAACCCTAACCCTAACACTAACACTATCCTAGGGCTGATGCTAACCCTAACCCTAACACTATCCTTGGGCTGATGCTAACCCTAACCCTAACCCTAACAGTATCCTAGGTCAGATGCTAACCCTAACGCTAACCCTAACACTATCCTTGAACTGATGTTAACCCTAACCCTAACCCTAACACTATCCTAGGCCTGATGATAACCCTAACCCTAACCCTAACACTATCCTAGGGTTTATGTTAACCCTAACCCTAACACTATCCTAGGGCTGATGCTAACCCTAACCCTAACCCTAACACTATCCTAGGGCGGATGCTAACCCTAACCCTAACCCTAACACTATCCTAGGGCTGATGCTAACCCTAACACTAACACTATCCTAGGGCTGATGCTAACCCTAACCCTAACCCTAACATTATCCTAGGGCGGATGCTAACCCTAACCCTAACCCTAACACTATCCTAGGGCTGATGCTAACCCTAACACTAACACTATCCTAGGCCTGATGCTAACCCTAACCCTAACCCTAACACTATCCTAGGGCTGATGCTAACCCTAACCCTAACCCTAACACTATCCTAGGGCTCATGCTAACCCTAACACTAACACTATCCTAGGGCTGATGCTAACCCTAACCCTAAACCTAACATTATCCTATGGTGGATGCTAACCCTAACCCTAACCCTAACACTATCCTAGGGCTGATGCTAACCCTAACACTAACACTATCCTAGGGCTGATGCTAACCCTAACCCTAACCCTAACATTATCCTAGGGCTGATGCTCACCCTAACCCTAACTCTAACACTATCTTAGGGCTGAGGCTAACCCTAACCCTAACACTATCCTACGGCTGATCCTAACCCTAACCCTAACCCTAACACTATCCTAGGGCTGATGCTAACCCTAACCCTAACACTATCCTAGGCCTGATGGTAACCCTAACCCTCACCCTAACACTATCCTAAGGCTGATGCTAACCCTAACCCTAACACTATCCTAGGGCTGATGCTAACCCTAACCCTAACCCTAACACTATCCTAGGGCTGATGCTAACCCTAACCCTAACACTATCCTAGGCCTGATGATAACCCTAACCCTAACCCTAACACTATCCTAGGGCTGATGCTAACCCTAACCCTAACACTATCCTAGAACAGACGCTAACGCTAACCCTAACCCTAACCCTAACACTATCCTAGGGCTGATGCTAACCACAACGCTAACCCTAACACTATCCTTGAACTGATGTTAACCCTAACCCTAACCCTAACACTATCCTAGCCCTGATGATAACCCTAACCCTAACCCTAACACTCTCCTAGGGCTGAGGCTAACCCTAACCCTAACACTATCCTAGGGCTGATGCTAACCCTAACCCTAACCCTAACACTATCCTAGGCCTGATGGTAACCCTATCCCTAACCCTAACACTCTCCTAAGGCTGAGGCTAACCCTAACCCTAACACTATCCTAGGGCTGATGCTAACCCTAACCCTAACCCAAACACTATCCTAGGGTTGATGCTAACCCTAACCCTAACACTATCCTAGGGCTGATGCTAACCCTAACCCTAACCCTAACACTATCCTTCGGCTGATGCTAACCCTAACCCTAACACTATCCTGGGCCTGAAGCTAACCCTAACCCTAACCCTAACACTATCCTAGAGTTTATGTTAACCCTAACCCTAACACTATCCTAGGGCTGATGCTAACCCTAACCCTAACCCTAACACTATCCTAGGGCGGATGCTAACCCTAACGCTAACCCTAACACTATCCTAGGGCTGATGCTAACCCTAACCCTAACCCTAACACTATCCTAGGGCTGATACTAACCCTAACCCTAACCCTAACACTATCCTAAGCCTGATGCTAACCCTATCCCGAACCCTAACACTCTCCTAGGGACGAGGCTAATCCTAACCCTAACACTATCCTAGGGCTGATGCTAACCCTAACCCTAACCCAAACACTATCCTAGGGTTGATGCTAACCCTAACCCTAACACTATCCTAGGGCTGATGCTAACCCTAACCCTAACGCTAACACTATCCTTGGGCTGATGCTAACCCTAACCCTAACACTATCCTGGGCCTGATGCTAACCCTAACCCTAACCCTAACACTATCCTAGGGCTGATGCTAACCCTAACCCTAACACTATCCTAGGGCTGATGCTAAACCTAACCATAACCCTAACACTATCCTAGGGCTGATGCTCACCCTAACCCTAACCCTAACACTATCCTAGGGCTGATGCTAACCCTCACCCTAACACTATCCTAGGCCTGATGCTAACCCTAACCCTAACACTATCCTAGGGCTGATGCTAACCCTAACCCTAACCCTAACACTATCCTAGGCCTGATGGTAACCCTATCCCTAACCCTAACACTCTCCTAGGGCTGAGGCTAACCCTAACCCTAACACTATCCTACGGCTGATGCTAACCCTAACCCTAACCCAAACACTATCCTAGGGTTGATGCTAACCCTAACCCTAACACTATCCTAGGGCTGATGCTAACCCTAACCCTAACCCAAACGCCATCCTAGGGTTGATGCTAACCCTAACCCTAACACTATCCTAGGGCTGATGCTAACCCTAACCCTAACACTATCCTAGAACAGACGCTAACCCTAACCCTAACCCTAACACTATCCTAGGGCTGATGCTAACCACAACGCTAACCCTAACACTATCCTTGAACTGATGTTAACCCTAACCCTAACCCTAACACTATCCTAGCCCTGATGATAACCCTAACCCTAACCCTAACACTATCCTAGGGTTTATGTTAACCCTAACCCTAACACTATCCTAGGGCTGATGCTAACCCTAACCCTAACCCTAACACTATCCTAGGGCTGAGGCAAACCCTCACCCTAACACTATCCTAAGCCTGATTATAACCCTAACCCTAACCCTAACACTATCCTTGGGCTGATGCTAACCCTAACCCTAACACTATCCTGGGCCTGATGCTAACCCTAACCATAACCCTAACACTATTCTAGGGCTGAAGCTAACCCTAACCCTAACACTATCCTTGGGCTCATGCTAACCCTAACCCTAACCCTAACACTATCCTAGGGCAGATGCTAACCCTAACGCTAACCCTAACACTATCCTTGAATTGATGCTAACCCTAACCCTAACCGTAACACTATCCTAGGCCTGATGATAACCCTAACCCTAACCCTAACACTATCCTAGGGTTTATGTTAACCCTAACCCTAACACTATCCTAGGGCTGATGCTAACCCTAACCCTAACCCTAACACTATCCTAAGTCTGATGCTAACCCTAGCCCTCACACTATCCTAGGCCTGATGATAACCCTAACCCTAATCTTAACACTATCCTAGGGCTGATGCTAACCCTAACCCTAACCCTAACACTATCCTAGAGCTGATGCTAACGCTAACCCTAACACTATCCTAGGCCTGATGATAACCCTAACCCTAACCCTGACACTATCCTAGGGCTCATGCTAACCCTAACCCTAACACTATCCTAGGGCTGATGCTAACCCTAACCCTAACCCTAACACTATCCTAGGCCTGATGCTAACCCTATCCCTAACCGTAACACTCTCCTAGGGCTGAGGCTAACCCTAACCCTAACACTATCCTAGGGCTGATGCTAACCCTAACCCTAACCCAAACGCCATCCTAGGGTTGATGCTAACCCTAACACTAACACTATCCTAGGGCTGATGCTAACCCTAACCCTAACCCTAACACTATCCTTGGGCTGATGCTAACCCTAACCGTAACACTATCCTGGGGCTGATGCTAACCCTAACCCTAACCCTAACACTATCCTAGGGCTGATGCTAACCCTAACCCTAACCCTATCCTTGAACTGATGTTAACCCTAACCCTAACCCTAACACTATCCTAGGCCTGATGATAACCCTAACCCTAACCCTAACACTATCCTAGGGTTTATGTTAACCCTAACCCTAACACTATCCTAGGGCTGATGCTAACCCTAACCCTAACCCTAACACTATCCTAGGGCGGATGCTAACCCTAACCCTAACCCTAACACTATCCTAGGGCTGATGCTAACCCTAACACTAACACTATCCTAGGGCTGATGCTAACCCTAACCCTAACCCTAACATTATCCTAGGGCGGATGCTAACCCTAACCCTAACCCTAACACTATCCTAGGGCTGATGCTAACCCTAACCCTAACCCTAACACTATCCTAGGGCTGATGCTAACCCTAACATTAACACTATCCTAGGGCTGATGCTAACCCTAACCCTAAACCTAACATTATTCTATGGTGGATGCTAACCCTAACCCTAACCCTAACACTATCCTAGGGCTGATGCTAACCCTAACACTAACACTATCCTAGGGCTGATGCTAACCCTAACCCTAACCCTAACATTATCCTAGGGCTGATGCTAACCCTAACCCTAACTCTAACACTATCTTAGGGCTGAGGCTAACCCTAACCCTAACACTATCCTACGGCTGATCCTAACCCTAACCCTAACCCTAACACTATCCTAGGGCTGATGCTAACCCTAACCCTAACACTATCCTAGGCCTGATGCTAAGCCTAACCTAACCCTAACACTATCCTAGGGCTGATGCTAACCCTAACCCTAACACTATCCTAGGGCTGATGCTAACCCTAACCCTAACCCTAACACTATCCTAGGGCTGATGCTAACCCTAACCCTAACACTATCCTAGGCATGATGATAACCCTAACCCTAACCCTAACACTATCCTAGGGCTGATGCTAACCCTAACCCTAACACTATCCTAGAACAGACGCTAACCCTAACCCTAACCCTAACACTATCCTAGGGCTGATGCTAACCACAACGCTAACCCTAACACTATCCTTGAACTGATGTTAACCCTAACCCTAACCCTAACACTATCCTAGCCCTGATGATAACCCTAACCCTAACCCTAACACTATCCTAGGGTTTATGTTAACCCTAACCCTAACACTATCCTGGGCCTGATGCTAACCCTAACCCTAACCCTAACACTATCCTAGGGCTGAAGCTAACCCTAACCCTAACACTATCCTTGGGCTCATGCTAACCCTAACCCTAACCCTAACACTATCCAAGGCCTGATGATAACCCTAACCCTAACCCTAACACTATCCTAGGGTTTATGTTAACCCTAACCCTAACACTATCCTAGGGCTGATGCTAAACCTAACCCTAACCCTAACACTATCCTAGGGGGGATGCTAACCCTAACCCTAACCCTAACACTATCCTAGGGCTGATGCTAACCCTAACACTAACACTATCCTAGGGCTGATGCTAACCCTAACCCTAACCCTTAACATTATCCTAGGGCTGATGCTAACCCTAACCCTAACTCTAACACTATCTTAGGGCTGAGGCTAACCCTAACCCTAACACTATCCTACGGCTGATGCTAACCCTAACCCTAACACTAACACTATCCTAGGGCTGATGCTAACCCTAACCCTAACACTATCCTAGGCCTGATGCTAACCCTAACCCTAACCCTAACACTATCCTAGGGCTGATGCTAACCCTAACCCTAACACTATCCTAGGGCTGATGCTAACCCTAACCCTAACCCTAACACTATCCTAGGGCTGATGCTAACCCTAACCCTAACACTATCCTAGGCCTGATGATAACCCTAACCCTAACCCTGACACTATCCTAGGGCTGATGCTAACCCTAACCCTAACACTATCCTAGGGCTGATGCTAACCCTAACCCTAACGCTAACACTATCCTAGGGCTGATGCTAACCCTAACGCTAACCCTAACACTATCCTTGAACTGATGCTAACCCTAACCCTAACCATAACACTATCCTAGGCCTGATGATAACCCTAACCCTAACCCTTAACATTATCCTAGGGCTGATGCTAACCCTAACCCTAACTCTAACACTATCTTAGGGCTGAGGCTAACCCTAAACCTAACACTATCCTACGGCTGATGCTAACCCTAACCCTAACCCTAACACTATCCTAGGGCTGATGCTAACCCTAACCCTAACACTATCCTAGGGCTGATGCTAACCCTAACCCTAAACCTAACACTATCCCAGGGCGGATGCTAACCCTAACCCTAACCCTAACACTATCCTAGTGCTGATGCTAACCCTAACACTAACACTATCCTAGGGCTGATGCTAACCCTAACCCTAACCCTAACACTCTCCAAGGGCTGATGCTAACCCTAACCCTAACCCTAACACTATCCTAGGGCTGATGCTAACCCTAACCCTAACTCTAACACTATCTTAGGGCTGAGGCTAACCCTAACCCTAACACTATCCTACGGCTGATGCTAACCCTAACCCTAACCCTAACACTATCCTAGGGCTGATGCTAACCCTAACCCTAACACTATCCTAGGCCTGATGCTAACCCTAACCCTAACCCTAACACTATCCTTGGGCTGATGCTAACCCTAACCCTATCACTATCCTAGGGCTGATGCTAACCCTAACCCTAACCCTAACACTATCCTAGGGCTGATGCTAACCCTAACCCTAACACTATGCTAGGCCTGATGATAACCCTAACCCTAACCCTAACACTATCCTATTGCTGATGCTAACCCTACACCCTAACACTATCCTAGAGCTGATGCTAACCCTAAGCCTAACCCTAACACTATCCTAGAGCTGATGCTAACCCTAACACTAACACTATCCTAGGCCTGATGATAACCCTAACCCTAACCCTGACACTATCCTAGGGCTCATGCTAACCCTAACCCTAACACTATCCTAGGGCTGATGCTAACCCTAACCCTAACCCTAACACTATCCTAGGCCTGATGCTAACCCTATCCCTAACCCTAACACTCTCCTAGGGCTGAGGCTAACCCTAACCCTAACACTATCCTAGGGCTGATGCTAACCCTAACCCTAACCAAAACGCCATCCTAGGGTTGATGCTAACCCTAACCCTAACACTATCCTAGGGCTGATGCTAACCCTAACCCTAACCCTAACGCTATCCTTGGGCTGATGCTAACCCTAACCCTAACACTATCCTGGGCCTGATGCTAACCCTAACCCTAACCCTAACACTATCCTAGGCCTGATGCTAACCCTAACCCTAACACTATCCTTGGGCTGATGCTAACCCTAACCCTAACCCTAACACTATCCTAGGTCAGATGCTAATCCTAACGCTAAACCTAACACTATCCTAGGCCTGATGATAACCCTAACCCTAACCCTGCCCCTATCCTAGGGCTGATGCTAACACTAACCCTAACACTATCCTAGGGCTGATGCTAACCCTAACCCTAACCCTAACACTATCCTAGGCCTGATGCTAACCCTATCCCTAACCCTAACACTCTCCTAGGGCTGAGGCTAACCCTAACCCTAACACTATCCTAGGGCTGATGCTAACCCTAACCCTAACCCTAACACTATCCTAGGGCAGATGCTAACCCTAACCCTAACACTATCCTAGGGCTGATGCTAACCCTAACCCTAACCCTAACACTATCCTTGGGCTGATGCTAACCCTAACCCTAACACTATCCTGGGCCTGAAGCTAACCCTAACCCTAACCCTAACACTATCCTAGGGCTGATGCTAACCCTAACCCTAACACTATCCTTGGGCTGATGCTAACCCTAACCCTAACCCTAACACTATCCTAGGCCTGATGATAACCCTAACCCTAACCCTAACACTATCCTAGGGTTTATGTTAACCCTAACCCTAACACTATCCTAGGGCTGATGCTAACCCTAACCCTAACCCTAACACTATCCTAGGGCGGATGCTAACCCTAACGCTAACCCTAACACTATCCTAGGGCTGATGCTAACCCTAACCCTAACCCTAACACTATCCTAGGGCTGATGCTAACCCTAACCCTAACCCTAACACTATCCTAGGCCTGATGCTAACCCTATCCCGAACCCTAACACTCTCCTAGGGATGAGGCTAATCCTAACCCTAACACTATCCTAGGGCTGATGCTAACCCTAACCCTAACCCAAACACTATCCTAGGGTTGATGCTAACCCTAACCCTAACACTATCCTAGGGCTGATGCTAACCCTAACCCTAACCCTAACACTATCCTAGGGCTGATGCTAACCCTAACGCTAACCCTAACACTATCCTTGAACTGATGCTAACCCTAACCCTAACCATAACACTATCCTAGGCCTGATGATAACCCTAACCCTAACCCTTAACATTATCCTAGGGCTGATGCTAACCCTAACCCTAACTCTAACAGTATCTTAGGGCTGAGGCTAACCCTAAACCTAACACTATCCTACGGCTGATGCTAACCCTAACCCTAACCCTAACACTATCCTAGGGCTGATGCTAACCCTAACCCTAACACTATCCTAGGGCTGATGCTAACCCTAACCCTAAACCTAACACTATCCCAGGGCGGATGCTAACCCTAACCCTAACCCTAACACTATCCTAGTGCTGATGCTAACCCTAACACTAACACTATCCTAGGGCTGATGCTAACCCTAACCGTAACCCTAACACTCTCCAAGGGCTGATGCTAACCCTAACCCTAACCCTAACACTATCCTAGGGCTGATGCTAACCCTAACCCTAACTCTAACACTATCTTAGGGCTGAGGCTAACCCTAACCCTAACACTATCCTACGGCTGATGCTAACCCTAACCCTAACCCTAACACTATCCTAGGGCTGATGCTAACCCTAACCCTAACACTATCCTAGGCCTGATGCTAACCCTAACCCTAACCCTAACTCTATCCTTGGGCTGATGCTAACCCTAACCCTATCACTATCCTAGGGCTGATGCTAACCCTAACCCTAACCCTAACACTATCCTAGGGCTGATGCTAACCCTAACCCTAACACTATGCTAGGCCTGATGATAACCCTAACCTTAACCCTAACACTATCCTCTTGCTGATGCTAACCCTAACCCTAACACTATCCTAGAGCTGATGCTAACCCTAACCCTAACCCTAACACTATCCTAAGTCTGATGCTAACCCTAGCCGTCACAGTATCCTAGGCCTGATGATAACCCTAACCCTAACCTTAACACTATCCTAGGGCTGATGCTAACCCTAACCCTAACCCTAACACTATCCTAGAGCTGATGCTAACCCTAACACTAACACTATCCTAGGCCTGATGATAACCCTAACCCTAACCCTGACACTATCCTAGGGCTCATGCTAACCCTAACCCTAACACTATCCTAGGGCTGATGCTAACCCTAACCCTAACCCTAACACTATCCTAGGCCTGATGCTAACCCTATCCCTAACCCTAACACTCTCCTAGGGCTGAGGCTAACCCTAACCCTAACACTATCCTAGGGCTGATGCTAACCCTAACCCTAACCCAAACGCCATCCTAGGGTTGATGCTAACCCTAACCCTAACACTATCCTAGGGCTGATGCTAACCCTAACCCTAACCCTAACGCTATCCTTGGGCTGATGCTAACCCTAACCCTAACACTATCCTGGGCCTGATGCTAACCCTAACCCTAACCCTAACACTATCCTAGGGCTGATGCTAACCCTAACCCTAACACTATCCTTGGGCTGATGCTAACCCTAACCCTAACCCTAACACTATCCTAGGTCAGATGCTAATCCTAACGCTAAACCTAACACTATCCTAGGCCTGATGATAACCCTAACCCTAACCCTGACCCTATCCTAGGGCTGATGCTAACACTAACCCTAACACTATCCTAGGGCTGATGCTGACCCTAACCCTAACCCTAACACTATCCTAGGCCTGATGCTAACCCTATCCCTAACCCTAACACTCTCCTAGGGCTGAGGCTAACCCTAACCCTAACACTATCCTAGGGCTGATGCTAACCCTAACCCTAACCCAAACACTATCCTAGGGTTGATGCTAACCCTAACCCTAACACTATCCTAGGGCTGATGCTAACCCTAACCCTAACCCTAACACTATCCTTGGGCTGATGCTAACCCTAACCCTAACACTATCCTGGGCCTGAAGCTAACCCTAACCCTAACCCTAACACTATCCTAGGGCTGATGCTAACCCTAACCCTAACACTATCCTTGGGCTGATGCTAACCCTAACCCTAACCCTAACACTATCCTAGGCCTGATGATAACCCTAACCCTAACCCTAACACTATCCTAGGGTTTATGTTAACCCTAACCCTAACACTATCCTAGGGCTGATGCTAACCCTAACCCTAACACTAACACTATCCTAGGGCGGATGCTAACCCTAACGCTAACCCTAACACTATCCTAGGGCTGATGCTAACCCTAACCCTAACCCTAACACTATCCTAGGGCTGATGCTAACCCTAACCCTAACCCTAACACTATCCTAGGCCTGATGCTAACCCTATCCCGAACCCTAACACTCTCCTAGGGATGAGGCTAATCCTAACCCTAACACTATCCTAGGGCTGATGCTAACCCTAACCCTAACCAAAACACTATCCTAGGGTTGATGCTAACCCTAACCCTAACACTATCCTAGGGCTGATGCTAACCCTAACCCTAACCCTAACACTATCCTTGGGCTGATGCTAACCCTAACCCTAACACTATCCTGGGCCTGATGCTAACCCTAACCCTAACCCTAACACTATCCTACGGCTGATGCTAACCCTAACCCTAACACTAACACTATCCTAGGGTTGATGCTAACCCTAACCCTAACACTATCCTAGGCCTGATGCTAACCCTAACACTAACCCTAACGCTATCCTTGGGCTGATGCTAACCCTAACCCTAACACTATCCTGGGCCTGATGCTAACCCTAACCCTAACCCTAACACTATCCTAGGGCTGATGCTAACCCTAACCCTAACACTATCCTTGGGCTGATGCTAACCCTAACCCTAACCCTAACACTATCCTAGGTCAGATGCTAATCCTAACGCTAAACCTAACACTATCCTAGGCCTGATGATAACCCTAACCCTAACCCTGACCCTATCCTAGGGCTGATGCTACCACTAACCCTAACACTATCCTAGGGCTGATGCTAACCCTAACCCTAACCCTAACACTATCCTAGGCCTGATGCTAACCCTATCACTAACCCTAACACTCTCCTAGGGCTGAGGCTAACCCTAACCCTAACACTATCCTAGGGCTGATGCTAACCCTAACCCTAACCCAAACACTATCCTAGGGTTGATGCTAACCCTAACCCTAACACTTATCCTAGGGCTGATGCTAACCCTAACCCTAACCCTAACACTATCCTTGGGCTGATGCTAACCCTAACCCTAACACTATCCTGGGCCTGAAGCTAACCCTAACCCTAACCCTAACACTATCCTAGGGCTGATGCTAACCCTAACCCTAACACTATCCTTGGGCTGATGCTAACGCTAACCCTAACCCTAACACTATCCTAGGCCTGATGATAACCCTAACCCTAACCCTAACACTATCCTAGGGTTTATGTTAACCCTAACCCTAACACTATCCTAGGGCTGATGCTAACCCTAACCCTAACCCTAACACTATCCTAGGGCGGATGCTAACCATAACGCTAACCCTAACACTATCCTAGGGCTGATGCTAACCCTAACCCTAACCCTAACACTATCCTAGGGCTGATGCTAACCCTAACCCTAACCCTAACACTATCCTAGGCCTGATGCTAACCCTATCCCGAACCCTAACACTCTCCTAGGGATGAGGCTAATCCTAACCCTAACACTATCCTAGGGCTGATGCTAACCCTAACCCTAACCAAAACACTATCCTAGGGTTGATGCTAACCCTAACCCTAACACTATCCTAGGGCTGATGCTAACCCTAACCCTAACCCTAACACTATCCTTGGGCTGATGCTAACCCTAACCCTAACACTATCCTGGGCCTGATGCTAACCCTAACCCTAACCCTAACACTATCCTACGGCTGATGCTAACCCTAACCCTAACACTAACACTATCCTAGGGTTGATGCTAACCCTAACCCTAACACTATCCTAGGCCTGATGCTAACCCTAACCCTAACCCTAACACTATCCTAGGGCTGATGCTAACCCTAACCCTAACACTATCCTAGGGCTGATGCTAACCCTAACCCTAACTCTAACACTATCTTAGGGCTGAGGCTAACCCTAAACCTAACACTATCCTACGGCTGATGCTAACCCTAACCCTAACCCTAACACTATCCTAGGGCTGATGCTAACCCTAACCCTAACACTATCCTAGGGCTGATGCTAACCCTAACCCTAAACCTAACACTATCCCAAAGCGGATGCTAACCCTAACCCTAACCCTAACACTATCCTAGTGCTGATGCTAACCCTAACACTAACACTATCCTAGGGCTGATGCTAAACCTAACCCTAACCCTAACCCTAACACTCTCCAAGGGCTGATGCTAACCCTAACCCTAACCCTAACACTATCCTAGGGCTGATGCTAACCCTAACCCTAACTCTAACACTATCTTAGGGTTGAGGCTAACCGTAACCCTAACACTATCCTACGGCTGATGCTAACCCTAACCCTAAAACTAACACTATCCTAGGGCTGATGCTAACCCTAACCCTAACACTATCCTAGGCCTGATGCTAACCCTAACCCTAACCCTAACACTATCCTTGGGCTGATGCTAATCCTAACCCTATCACTATCCTAGGGCTGATGCTAACCCTAACCCTAACCCTAACACTATCCTAGGGCTGATGCTAACCCTAACCCTAACACTATGCTAGGCCTGATGATAACCCTAACCCTAACCCTAACACTATCCTATTGCTGATGCTAACCCTAACCCTATCACTATCCTAGAGCTGATGCTAACCCTAACCCTAACCCTAACACTATCCTAAGTCTGATGCTAACCCTAGCCCTCACACTATCCTAGGCCTGATGATAACCCTAACCCTAACTTTAACACTATCCTAGGGCTGATGCTAACCCTAACCCTAACCCTAACACTATCCTAGAGCTTATGCTAACCCTAACCCTAACACTATCCTAGGCCTGATGATAACCCTAACCCTAACCCTGACACTATCCTAGGGCTCATGCTAACCCTAACCCTAACGCTATCCTAGGGCTGATGCTAACCCTAACCCTAACCCTAACACTATCCTAGGCCTGATGCTAACCCTATCCCTAACCCTAACACTCTCCTAGGGCTGAGGCTAACCCTAACCCTAACACTATCCTAGGGCTGATGCTAACCCTAACCCTAACCCAAACGCCATCCTAGGGTTGATGCTAACCCTAACCCTAACACTATCCTAGGGCTGATGCTAACCCTAACCCTAACAGTATCCTTGGGCTGATGCTAACCCTAACCCTAACACTATCCTGGGCCTGATGCTAACCCTAACCCTAACCCTAACACTATCCTAGGGCTGATGCTAACCCTAACCCTAACACTATCCTTGGGCTGATGCTAACCCTAACCCTAACCCTAACACTATCCTAGGTCAGATGCTAACCCTAACGCTAACCCTAACAATATCCTAGGCCTGATGATAACCCTAACCCTAACCCTGACACTATCCTAGGGCTGATGCTAACACTAACCCTAACACTATCCTAGGGCTGATGCTAACCCTAACCCTAACCCGAACACTATCCTAGGCCTGATGCTAACCCTATCCCTAACCCTAACACTCTCCTAGGGCTGAGGCTAACCCTAACCCTAACACTATCCTAGGGCTGATGCTAACCCTAACCCTAACCCAAACACTATCCTAGGGTTGATGCTAACCCTAACCCTAACACTATCCTAGGGCTGATGCTAACCCTAACCCTAACCCTAACACTATCCTTGGGCTGATGCTAACCATAACCCTAACACTATCCTGGGCCTGAAGCTAACCCTAACCCTAACCCTAACACTATCCTAGGGCTGATGCTAACCCTAATCCTAACACTATCCTTGGGCTGATGCTAACCCTAACCCTAACCCTAACACTATCCTAGGCCTGATGTTAACCCTAACCCTAACCCTAACACTATCCTAGGGTTTATGTTAACCCTAACCCTAACACTATCCTAGGGCTGATGCTAACCCTAACCCTAACCATAACACTATCCTAGGGCGGATGCTAACCCTAACGCTAACCCTAACACTATCCTAGGGCTGATGCTAACCCTAACCCTAACCCTAACACTATCCTAGGGCTGATGCTAACCCTAACCCTAACCCTAACATTATCCTAGGCCTGATGCTAACCCTATCCCGAACCCTAACACTCTCCTAGGGATGAGGCTAATCCTAACCCTAACACTATCCTTTGGCCGATGCTAACCCTAACCCTAACCCAAACACTATCCTTGGGTTGATGCTAACCCTAACCCTAACACTATCCTAGGGCTGATGCTAACCCTAACCCTAACCCTAACAGTATCCTTGGGCTGATGCTAACCCTAACCCTAACCCTAACACTATCCTAGGCCTGATGCTAACCCTATCCCGAACCCTAACACTCTCCTAGGGATGAGGCTAATCCTAACCCTAACACTATCCTAGGGCTGATGCTAACCCTAACCCTAACCCAAACACTATCCTAGGGTTGATGCTAACCCTAACCCTAACACTATCCTGGGCCTGATGCTAACCCTAACCCTAACCCTAACACTATCCTAGGGCTGATGCTAACCCTAAACCTAACACTATCCTAGGGCTGATGCTAAACCTAACCATAACCCTAACACTATCCTAGGGCTGATGCTCACCCTAACCCTAACCCTAACACTATCCTAGGGCTGATGCTAACCCTCACCCTAACACTATCCTAGGCCTGATGCTAACCCTAACCCTAACACTATCCTAGGGCTGATGCTAACCCTAACCCTAACCCTAACACTATCCTAGGCCTGATGCTAACCCTATCCCTAACCCTAACACTCTCCTAGGGCTGAGGCTAACCCTAACCCTAACACTATCCTACGGCTGATGCTAACCCTAACCCTAACCCAAACACTATCCTAGGGTTGATGCTAACCCTAACCCTAACACTATCCTAGGGCTGATGCTAACCCTAACCCTAACCCTAACACTATCCTAGGGCTGAATCTAACCCTAACGCTAACCCTAACTCTATCCTTGAACTGATGCTAACCCTAACCCTAACCATAACACTATCCTAGGCCTGATGATAACCATAACCCTAACCCTTAACATTATCCTAGGGCTGATGCTAACCCTAACCCTAACTCTAACACTATCTTAGGGCTGAGGCTAACCCTAACCCTAACACTATCCTACGGCTGATGCTAACCCTAACCCTAACCCTAACACTATCCTAGGGCTGATGCTAACCCTAACCCTAACACTATCCTAGGGCTGATGCTAACCCTAACCTTAAACCTAACACTATCCTAGGGCGGATGCTAACCCTAACCCTAACCCTAACACTATCCTAGTGCTGATGCTAACCCTAACACTAACACTATCCTAGGGCTGATGCTAACCCTAACCCTAACCCTAACACTCTCCAAGGGCTGATGCTAACCCTAACCCTAACCCTAACACTATCCTAGGGCTGATGCTAACCCTAACCCTAACTCTGACACTATCTTAGGGCTGAATCTAACCCTAACCCTAACACTATCCTACGGCTGATGCTAACCCTAACCCTAACCCTAACACTATCCTAGGGCTGATGCTAACCCTAACCCTATCACTATCCTAGTGCTGATGCTAACCCTAACCCTAACCCTAACACTATCCTAAGTCTGATGCTAACCCTAGCCCTCACACTATCCTAGGCCTGATGATAACCCTAACCCTAACCTTAACACTATCCTAGGGCTGATGCTAACCCTAACCCTAACCCTAACACTATCCTAGAGCTTATGCTAACCCTAACCCTAACACTATCCTAGGCCTGATGATAACCCTAACCCTAACCCTGACACTATCCTAGGGCTCATGCTAACCCTAACCCTAACGCTATCCTAGGGCTGATGCTAACCCTAACCCTAACCCTAACACTATCCTAGGCCTGATGCTAACCCTATCCCTAACCCTAACACTCTCCTAGGGCTGAGGCTAACCCTAACCCTAACACTATCCTAGGGCTGATGCTAACCCTAACCCTAACCCAAACGCCATCCTAGGGTTGATGCTAACCCTAACCCTAACACTATCCTAGGGCTGATGCTAACCCTAACCCTAACAGTATCCTTGGGCTGATGCTAACCCTAACCCTAACACTATCCTGGGCCTGATGCTAACCCTAACCCTAACCCTAACACTATCCTAGGGCTGATGCTAACCCTAACCCTAACACTATCCTTGGGCTGATGCTAACCCTAACCCTAACCCTAACACTATCCTAGGTCAGATGCTAACCCTAACGCTAACCCTAACAATATCCTAGGCCTGATGATAACCCTAACCCTAACCCTGACACTATCCTAGGGCTGATGCTAACACTAACCCTAACACTATCCTAGGGCTGATGCTAACCCTAACCCTAACCCGAACACTATCCTAGGCCTGATGCTAACCCTATCCCTAACCCTAACACTCTCCTAGGGCTGAGGCTAACCCTAACCCTAACACTATCCTAGGGCTGATGCTAACCCTAACCCTAACCCAAACACTATCCTAGGGTTGATGCTAACCCTAACCCTAACACTATCCTAGGGCTGATGCTAACCCTAACCCTAACCCTAACACTATCCTTGGGCTGATGCTAACCCTAACCCTAACACTATCCTGGGCCTGAAGCTAACCCTAACCCTAACCCTAACACTATCCTAGGGCTGATGCTAACCCTAATCCTAACACTATCCTTGGGCTGATGCTAACCCTAACCCTAACCCTAACACTATCCTAGGCCTGATGTTAACCCTAACCCTAACCCTAACACTATCCCAGGGTTTATGTTAACCCTAACCCTAACACTATCCTAGGGCTGATGCTAACCCTAACCCTAACCATAACACTATCCTAGGGCGGATGCTAACCCTAACGCTAACCCTAACACTATCCTAGGGCTGATGCTAACCCTAACCCTAACCCTAACACTATCCTAGGGCTGATGCTAACCCTAACCCTAACCCTAACATTATCCTAGGCCTGATGCTAACCCTATCCCGAACCCTAACACTCTCCTAGGGATGAGGCTAATCCTAACCCTAACACTATCCTAGGGCCGATGCTAACCCTAACCCTAACCCAAACACTATCCTTGGGTTGATGCTAACCCTAACCCTAACACTATCCTAGGGCTTATGCTAACCCTAACCCTAACCCTAACAGTATCCTTGGGCTGATGCTAACCCTAACCCTAACCCTAACACTATCCTAGGCCTGATGCTAACCCTATCCCGAACCCTAACACTCTCCTAGGGATGAGGCTAATCCTAACCCTAACACTATCCTAGGGCTGATGCTAACCCTAACCCTAACCCAAACACTATCCTAGGGTTGATGCTAACCCTAACCCTAACACTATCCTGGGCCTGATGCTAACCCTAACCCTAACCCTAACACTATCCTAGGGCTGATGCTAACCCTAAACCTAACACTATCCTAGGGCTGATGCTAAACCTAACCATAACCCTAACACTATCCTAGGGCTGATGCTCACCCTAACCCTAACCCTAACACTATCCTAGGGCTGATGCTAACCCTCACCCTAACACTATCCTAGGCCTGATGCTAACCCTAACCCTAACACTATCCTAGGGCTGATGCTAACCCTAACCCTAACCCTAACACTATCCTAGGCCTGATGCTAACCCTATCCCTAACCCTAACACTCTCCTAGGGCTGAGGCTAACCCTAACCCTAACACTATCCTACGGCTGATGCTAACCCTAACCCTAACCCAAACACTATCCTAGGGTTGATGCTAACCCTAACCCTAACACTATCCTAGGGCTGATGCTAACCCTAACCCTAACCCTAACACTATCCTAGGGCTGAATCTAACCCTAACGCTAACCCTAACTCTATCCTTGAACTGATGCTAACCCTAACCCTAACCATAACACTATCCTAGGCCTGATGATAACCATAACCCTAACCCTTAACATTATCCTAGGGCTGATGCTAACCCTAACCCTAACTCTAACACTATCTTAGGGCTGAGGCTAACCCTAACCCTAACACTATCCTACGGCTGATGCTAACCCTAACCCTAACCCTAACACTATCCTAGGGCTGATGCTAACCCTAACCCTAACACTATCCTAGGGCTGATGCTAACCCTAACCTTAAACCTAACACTATCCTAGGGCGGATGCTAACCCTAACCCTAACCCTAACACTATCCTAGTGCTGATGCTAACCCTAACACTAACACTATCCTAGGGCTGATGCTAACCCTAACCCTAACCCTAACACTCTCCAAGGGCTGATGCTAACCCTAACCCTAACCCTAACACTATCCTAGGGCTGATGCTAACCCTAACCCTAACTCTGACACTATCTTAGGGCTGAATCTAACCCTAACCCTAACACTATCCTACGGCTGATGCTAACCCTAACCCTAACCCTAACACTATCCTAGGGCTGATGCTAACCCTAACCCTAACACTATCCTAGGCCTGATGCTAACCCTAACCCTAACCCTAACACTATCCTTGGGCTGATGCTAACCCTAACCCTATCACTATCCTAGGGCTGTTGCTAACCCTAACTCTAACCCTAACACTATCCTAGGGCTGATGCTAACCCTAACCCTAACAGTATGCTAGGCCTGATGATAACCCTAACCCTAACCCTAACACTATCCTATTGCTGATGCTAACCCTAACCCTAACACTATCCTAGAGCTGATGCTAACCCTAACCCTAACCCTAACACTATCCTAAGTCTGATGCTAACCCTAGCCCTCACACTATCCTAGGCCTGATGATAACCCTAACCCTAACCTTAACACTATCCTAGGGCTGATGCTAACCCGAACCCTATCCCTAACACTATCCTAGAGCTGATGCTAACCCTAACCCTAACACTATCCTAGGCCTGATGATAACCCTAACCCTAACCCTGACACTATCCTAGGGCTCATGCTAACCCTAACCCTAACACTATCCTAGGGCTGATGCTAACCCTAACCCTAACCCTAACACTATCCTAGGCCTGATGCTAACCCTAACCCTAACCCTAACACTATCCTAGGGTTTATGTTAACCCTAACCCTAACACTATCCTAGGGCTGATGCTAACCCTAACCCTAACCCTAACACTATCCTAGGGCGGATGCTAACCCTAACGCTAACCCTAACACTATCCTAGGGCTGATGCTAACCCTAACCCTAACCCTAACACTATCCTAGGGCTGATACTAACCCTAACCCTAACCCTAACACTATCCTAGGCCTGATGCTAACCCTATCCCGAACCCTAACACTCTCCTAGGGATGAGGCTAATCCTAACCCTAACACTATCCTAGGGCTGATGCTAACCCTAACCCTAACCCAAACACTATCCTAGGGTTGATGCTAACCCTAACCCTAACACTATCCTAGGGCTGATGCTAACCCTAACCCTAACGCTAACACTATCCTTGGGCTGATGCTAACCCTAACCCTAACACTATCCTGGGCCTGATGCTAACCCTAACCCTAACCCTAACACTATCCTAGGGCTGATGCTAACCCTAACCCTAACACTATCCTAGGGCTGATGCTAAACCTAACCATAACCCTAACACTATCCTAGGGCTGATGCTCACCCTAACCCTAACCCTAACACTATCCTAGCGCTGATGCTAACCCTCACCCTAACACTATCCTAGGCCTGATACTAACACTAACCCTAACACTATCCTAGGGCTGATGCTAACCCTAACCCTAACCCTAACACTATCCTAGGCCTGATGGTAACCCTATCCCTAACCCTAACACTCTCCTAGGGCTGAGGCTAACCCTAACCCTAACACTATCCTACGGCTGATGCTAACCCTAACCCTAACCCAAACACTATCCTAGGGTTGATGCTAACCCTAACCCTAACACTATCCTAGCGCTGATGCTAACCCTAACCCTAACCCAAACGCCATCCTAGGGTTGATGCTAACCCTAACCCTAACACTATCCTAGGGCTGATGCTAACCCTAACCCTAACCCTAACACTATCCTTGGGCTGATGCTAACCCTAACCCTAACACTATCCTGGGCCTGATGCTAACCCTAACCCTAACCCTAACACTATCCTAGGGCTGATGCTAACCCTAACCCTAACACTATCCTAGAACAGACGCTAACCCTAACCCTAACCCTAACAGTATCCTAGTGCTGATGCTAACCACAACGCTAACCCTAACAGTATCCTTGAACTGATGTTAACCCTAACCCTAACCCTAACACTATCCTAGCCCTGATGATAACCCTAACCCTAACCCTAACACTATCCTAGGGTTTATGTTAACCCTAACCCTAACACTATCCTAGGGCTGATGCTAACCCTAACCCTAACCCTAACACTATCCTAGGGCTGATGCAAACCCTCACCCTAACACTATCCTAAGCCTGATTATAACCCTAACCCTAACCCTAACACTATCCTTGGGCTGATGCTAACCCTAACCCTAACACTATCCTGGGCCTGATGCTAACCCTAACCATAACCCTAACACTATTCTAGGGCTGAAGCTAACCCTAACCCTAACACTATCCTTGGGCTCATGCTAACCCTAACCCTAACCCTAACACTATCCTAGGGCAGATGCTAACCCTAACGCTAACCCTAACACTATCCTTGAATTGATGCTAACCCTAACCCTAACCCTAACACTATCCTAGGCCTGATGATAACCCTAACCCTAACCCTAACACTATCCTAGGGTTTATGTTAACCCTAACCCTAACACTATCCTAGGGCTGATGCTGACCCTAACCCTAACCCTAACACTATCCTAAGTCTGATGCTAACCCTAGCCCTCACACTATCCTAGGCCTGATGATAACCCTAACCCTAATCTTAACACTATCCTAGGGCTGATGCTAACCCTAACCCTAACCCTAACACTATCCTAGAGCTGATGCTAACGCTAACCCTAACACTATCCTAGGCCTGATGATAACCCTAACCCTAACCCTGACACTATCCTAGGGCTCATGCTAACCCTAACCCTAACACTATCCTAGGGCTGATGCTAACCCTAACCCTAACACTATCCTAGGGCTGATGCTAACCCTAACCCTAACACTATCCTTTGGCTGATGCTAACCCTAACCCTAACCCTAACAGTATCCTAGGTCAGATGCTAACCCTAACGCTAACCCTAACACTATCTTTGAACTGATGTTAACTCTAACCCTAACCCTAACACTATCCTAGGCCTGATGATAACCCTAACCCTAACCCTAACACTATCCTAGGGTTTATGTTAACCCTAACCCTAACACTATCCTAGGGCTGATGCTAACCCTAACCCTAACCCTAACACTATCCTAGGGCGGATGCTAACCCTAACCCTAACCCTAACACTATGCTAGGGCTGATGCTAACCCTAACACTAACACTATCCTAGGGCTGTTGCTAACCCTAACCCTAACCCTAACATTATCCTAGGGCGGATGCTAACCCTAACCCTAACCCTAACACTATCCTAGGGCTCATGCTAACCCTAACACTAACACTACCCTAGGCCTGATGCTAAACCTAACCCTAACCCTAACACTATCCTAGGGCTGATGCTAACCCTAACCCTAACCCTAACACTATCCTAGGGCTGATGCTAACCCTAACACTAACACTATCCTAGGGCTGATGCTAACCCTAACCCTAAACCTAACATTATCCTATGGTGGATGCTAACCCTAACCCTAACCCTAACACTATCCTAGGGCTGATGCTAACCCTAACACTAACACTATCCTAGGGCTGATGCTAACCCTAACCCTAACCCTAACATTATCCTAGGGCTGATGCTAACCCTAACCCTAACTCTAACACTATCTTAGGGCTGAGGCTAACCCTAACCCTAACACTATCCTACGGCTGATCCTAACCCTAACCCTAACCCTAACACTATCCTAGGGCTGATGCTAACCCTAACCCTAACCCTATCCTAGGCCTGATGCTAACCCTAACCCTAACCCTAACACTATCCTAGGGCTGATGCTAACCCTAACCCTAACACTATCCTAGGGCTGATGCTAACCCTAACCCTAACCCTAACACTATCCTAGGGCTGATGCTAACCCTAACCCTAACACTATCCTAGGCCTGATGATAACCCTAACCCTAACCCTAACACTATCCTAGGGCTGATGCTAACCACAACGCTAACCCTAACACTATCCTTGAACTGATGTTAACCCTAACCCTAACCCTAACACTATCCTAGGGTTTATGTTAACCCTAACCCTAACACTATCCTAGGGCTGATGCTAACCCTAACCCTAACCCTAACACTATCCTAGGGCTGATGCAAACCCTAACCCTAACACTATCCTAGGCCTGATTATAACCCTAACCCTAACCCTAACACTATCCTTGGGCTGATGCTAACCCTAACCCTAACACTATCCTGGGCCTGATGCTAACCCTAACCCTAACCCTAACGCTATCCTAGGGCTGAACCTAACCCTAACCCTAACACTATCTTTGGGCTCATGCTAACCCTAACCCTAACCCTAACACTATCCTAGGGCAGATGCTAACCCTAACGCTAACCCTAACACTATCCTTGAATTGATGCTAACCCTAACCCTAACCCTAACACTATCCTAGGCCTGATGATAACCCTAACCCTAACCCTAACACTATCCTAGGGTTTATGTTAACCCTAACCCTAACACTATCCTAGGGCTGATGCTAACCCTAACCCTAACCCTAACACTATCCTAGGGGGGATGCTAACCCTAACCCTAACCCTAACACTATCTTAGGGCTGAGGCTAACCCTAACCCTAACACTATCCTACGGCTGATGCTAACCCTAAACCTAACACTAACACTATCCTAGGGCTGATGCTAACCCTAACCCTAACACTATCCTAGGCCTGATGCTAACCCTAACCCTAACCCTAAGACTATCCTAGGGCTGATGCTAACCCTAACCCTAACACTCTCCTAGGGCTGATGCTAACCCTAACCCTAACCCTAACACTATCCTAGGGCTGATGCTAACCCTAACCCTAACACTATCCTAGGCCTGATGATAACCCTAACCCTAACCCTGACACTATCCTAGGGCTGATGCTAACCCTAACCCTAACACTATCCTAGGGCTGATGCTAACCCTAACGCTAACCCTAACACTATCCTTGAACTGATGCTAACCCTAACCCTAACCATAACACTATCCTAGGCCTGATGATAACCCTAACCCTAACCCTTAACATTATCCTAGGGTTGATGCTAACCCTAACCCTAACTCTAACACTATCTTAGGGCTGAGGCTAACCCTAAACCTAACACTATCCTACGGCTGATGCTAACCCTAACCCTAACCCTAACACTATTCTAGGGCTGATGCTAACCCTAACCCTAACACTATCCTAGGGCTGATGCTAACCCTAACCCTAAACCTAACACTATCACAGGGCGGATGCTAACCCTAACCCTAACACTAACACTATCCTAGTGCTGATGCTAACCCTAACACTAACACTATCCTAGGGCTGATGCTAACCCTAACCCTAACCCTAACACTCTCCAAGGGCTGATGCTAACCCTAACCCTAACCCTAACACTATCCTAGGGCTGATGCTAACCCTAACCCTAACTCTAACACTATCTTAGGGCTGAGGCTAACCCTAACACTAACACTATCCTACGGCTGATGCTAACCCTAACCCTAACCCTAACACTATCCTACGGCTGATGCTAACCCTAACTCTAACACTATGCTAGGCCTGATGATAACCCTAACCCTAACCCTAACACTATCCTATTGCTGATGCTAACCCTAACCCTAACACTATCCTAGAGCTGATGCTAACCCTAACCCTAACCCTAACACTATCCTAAGTCTGATGCTAACCCTAGCCCTCACAGTATCCTAGGCCTGATGATAACCCTAACCCTAACCTTAACACTATCCTAGGGCTGATGCTAACCCTAACCCTAACCCTAACACTATCCTAGAGCTGATGCTAACCCTAACACTAACACTATCCTAGGCCTGATGATAACCCTAACCCTAACCCTGACACTATCCTAGGGCTCATGCTAACCCTAACCCTAACACTATCCTAGGGCTGATGCTAACCCTAACCCTAACCCTAACACTATCCTAGGCCTGATGCTAACCCTATCCCTAACCCTAACACTCTCCTAAGGCTGAGGCTAACCCTAACCCTAACACTGTCCTTGGGCTGATGCTAACCCTAACCCTAACACTATCCTGGGCCTGAAGCTAACCCTAACCCTAACCCTAACACTATCCTAGGGCTGATGCTAACCCTAACCCTAACACTATCCTTGGGCTGATGCTAACCCTAACCCTAACCCTAACACTGTCCTAGGCCTGATGATAACCCTAACCCTAACCCTAACACTATCCTAGGGTTTATGTTAACCCTAACCCTAACACTATCCTAGGGCTGATGCTAACCCTAACCCTAACCCTAACACTATCCTAGGGCGGATGCTAACCCTAACGCTAACCCTAACACTATCCTAGGGCTGATGCTAACCCTAACCCTAACCCTAACACTATCCTAGGGCTGATGCTAACCCTAACCCTAACCCTAACACTATCCTAGGGCTGATGCAAACCCTAACCCTAACACTATCCTAGGCCTGATTATAACCCTAACCCCAACCCTAACACTATCCTCTGGCTGATGCTAACCCTAACCCTAACACTATCCTGGGCCTGATGCTAACCCTAACCCTAACCCTAACGCTATCCTAGGGCTGAAGCTAACCCTAACCCTAACACTATCCTTGGGCTCATGCTAACCCTAACCCTAACCCTAACACTATCCTAGGGCAGATGCTAACCCTAACGCTAACCCTAACACTATCCTTGAATTGATGCTAACCCTAACCCTAACCCTAACACTATCCTAGGCCTGATGATAACCCTAACCCTAACCCTAACACTATCCTAGGGTTTATGTTAACCCTAACCCTAACACTATCCTAGGGCTGATGCTAACCCTAACCCTAACCCTAACACTATCCTAGGGGGGATGCTAACCCTAACCCTAACCCTAACACTATCCTAGGGCTGATGCTAACCCTAACACTAACACTATCCTAGGGCTGATGCTAACCCTAACCCTAACCCTTAACATTATCCTAGGGCTGATGCTAACCCTAACCCTAACTCTAACACTATCTTAGGGCTGAGGCTAACCCTAACCCTAACACTATCCTACGGCTGATGCTAACCCTAAACCTAACACTAACACTATCCTAGGGCTGATGCTAACCCTAACCCTAACACTATCCTAGGCCTGATGCTAACCCTAACCCTAACCCTAACACTATCCTAGGGCTGATGCTAACCCTAACCCTAACACTCTCCTAGGGCTGATGCTAACCCTAACCCTAACCCTAACACTATCCTAGGGCTGATGCTAACCCTAACCCTAACACTATCCTAGGCCTGATGATAACCCTAACCCTAACCCTGACACTATCCTAGGGCTGATGCTAACCCTAACGCTAACACTATCCTAGGGCTGATGCTAACCCTAACCCTAACCCTAACACTATCCTAGGGCAGATGCTAACCCTAACGCTAACCCTAACACTATCCTTGAACTGATGCTAACCCTAACCCTAACCATAACACTATCCTAGGCCTGATGATAACCCTAACCCTAACCCTTAACATTATCCTAGGGCTGATGCTAACCCTAACCCTAACTCTAACACTATCTTAGGGCTGAGGCTAACCCTAAACCTAACACTATCCTACGGCTGATGCTAACCCTAACCCTAACCCTAACACTATTCTAGGGCTGATGCTAACCCTAACCCTAACACTATCCTAGGGCTGATGCTAACCCTAACCCTAAACCTAACACTATCCCAGGGCGGATGCTAACCCTAACCCTAACCCTAACACTATCCTAGTGCTGATGCTAACCCTAACACTAACACTATCCTAGGGCTGATGCTAACCCTAACCCTAACCCTAACACTCTCCAAGGGCTGACGCTAACCCTAACCCTAACCCTAACACTATCCTAGGGCTGATGCTAACCCTAACCCTAACTCTAACACTATCTTAGGGCTGAGGCTAACCCTAACACTAACACTATCCTACGGCTGATGCTAACCCTAACCCTAACCCTAACACTATCCTAGGGCTGATGCTAACCCTAACCCTAACACTATCCTAGGCCTGATGCTAACCCTAACCCTAACCCTAACACTATCCTTGGGCTGATGCTAACCCTAACCCTATCACTATCCTAGGGCTGATGCTAACCCTAACCCTAACCCTAACACTATCCTAGGGCTGATGCTAACCCTAACCCTAACACTATGCTAGGCCTGATGATAACCCTAACCCTAACCCTAACACTATCCTATTGCTGATGCTAACCCTAACCCTAACACTATCCTAGAGCTGATGCTAACCCTAACCCTAACCCTAACACTATCCTAAGTCTGATGCTAACCCTAGCCCTCACAGTATCCTAGGCCTGATGATAACCCTAACCCTAACCTTAACACTATCCTAGGGCTGATGCTAACCCTAACCCTAACCCTAACACTATCCTAGAGCTGATGCTAACCCTAACACTAACACTATCCTAGGCCTGATGATAACCCTAACCCTAACCCTGACACTATCCTAGGGCTCATGCTAACCCTAACCCTAACACTATCCTAGGGCTGATGCTAACCCTAACCCTAACCCTAACACTATCCTAGGCCTGATGCTAACCCTATCCCTAACCCTAACACTCTCCTAAGGCTGAGGCTAACCCTAACCCTAACACTATCCTAGGGCTGATGCTAACCCTAACCCTAACCCAAACGCCATCCTAGGGTTGATGCTAACCCTAACCCTAACACTATCCTAGGGCTGATGCTAACCCTAACCCTAACCCTAACGCTATCCTTGGGCTGATGCTAACCCTAACCCCAGCACTATCCTGGGCCTGATGCTAACCCTAACCCTAACCCTAACACTATCCTAGGGCTGATGCTAACCCTAACCCTAACACTATCCTTGGGCTGATGCTAACCCTAACCCTAACCCTAACACTATCCTAGGTCAGATGCTAATCCTATCGCTAACCCTAACACTATCCTAGGCCTGATGATAACCCTAACCCTAACCCTGACACTATCCTAGGGCTGATGCTAACACTAACCCTAACACTATCCTAGGGCTGATGCTAACCCTAACCCTAACCCTAACACTATCCTAGGCCTGATGCTAACCCTATCCCTAACCCTAACACTCTCCTAGGGCTGAGGCTAACCCTAACCCTAACACTATCCTAGGGCTGATGCTAACCCTAACCCTAACCCAAACACTATCCTAGGGTTGATGCTAACCCTAACCCTAACACTATCCTAGGGCTGATGCTAACCCTAACCCTAACCCTAACACTGTCCTTGGGCTGATGCTAACCCTAACCCTAACACTATCCTGGGCCTGAAGCTAACCCTAACCCTAACCCTAACACTATCCTAGGGCTGATGCTAACCCTAACCCTAACACTATCCTTGGGCTGATGCTAACCCTAACCCTAACCCTAACACTATCCTAGGCCTGATGATAACCCTAACCCTAACCCTAACACTATCCTAGGGTTTATGTTAACCCTAACCCTAACACTATCCTAGGGCTGATGCTAACCCTAACCCTAACCCTAACACTATCCTAGGGCGGATGCTAACCCTAACGCTAACCCTAACACTATCCTAGGGCTGATGCTAACCCTAACCCTAACCCTAACACTATCCTAGGGCTGATGCTAACCCTAACCCTAACCCTAACACTATCCTAGGCCTGATGCTAACCCTATCCCGAACCCTAACACTCTCCTATCGATGAGGCTAATCCTAACCCTAACACTATCCTAGGGCTGATGCTAACCCTAACCCTAACCCAAACACTATCCTAGGGTTGATGCTAACCCTAACCCTAACACTATCCTAGGGCTGATGCTAACCCTAACCCTAACCCTAACACTATCCTTGGGCTGATGCTAACCCTAACCCTAACACTATCCTGGGCCTGATGCTAACCCTAACCCTAACCCTAACACTATCCTACGGCTGATGCTAACCCTAACCCTAACACTAACACTATCCTAGGGTTGATGCTAACCCTAACCCTAACACTATCCTAGGCCTGATGCTAACCCTAACCCTAACCCTAACACTATCCTAGGGCTGATGCTAACCCTAACCCTAAACCTAACACTATCCTAGGGCTGATGCTAACCGTAACACTAACACTATCCTAGGCCTGATGATAACCCTAACCCTAACCCTGACACTATCCTAGGGCTGATGCTAACCCTAACCCTAACACTATCCTAGGGCTGATGCTAACCCTAACCCTAACCCTAACACTATCCTAGGGCTGATGCTAACCCTAACGCTAACCCTAACACTATCCTTGAACTGATGCTAACCCTAACCCTAACCATAACACTATCCTAGGACTGATGATAACCCTAACCCTAACCCTTAACATTATCCTAGGGCTGATGCTAACCCTAACCCTAATTCTAACACTATCTTAGGGCTGAGGCTAACCCTAAACCTAACACTATCCTACGGCTGATACTAACCCTAACCCTAACCCTAACACTATCCTAGGGCTGATGCTAACCCTAACCCTAACACTATCCTAGGGCTGATGCTAACCCTAACCCTAAACCTAACACTATCCCAGGGCGGATGCTAACCCTAACAATAACCCTAACACTATCCTAGTGCTGATGCTAACCCTAACACTAACGCTAACCTAGGGCTGATGCTAACCCTAACCCTAACCCTAACCCTAACACTCTCCAAGGGCTGATGCTAACCCTAACCCTAACCCTAACTCTATCCTAGGGCTGATGCTAACCCTAACCCTAACCCTAACACTATCCTAGGGCTGATGCTAACCCTAACCCTAACCCTAACACTATCCTAGGCCTGATGCTAACCCTATCCCTAACCCTAACACTCTCCTAGGGCTGAGGCTAACCCTAACCCTAACACTATCCTAGGGCTGATGCTAACCCTAACCCTAACCCAAACACTATCCTAGGGTTGATGCTAACCCTAACCCTAACACTATCCTAGGGCTGATGCTAACCCTAACCCTAACCCTAACACTGTCCTTGGGCTGATGCTAACCCTAACCCTAACACTATCCTGGGCCTGAAGCTAACCCTAACCCTAACCCTAACACTATCCTAGGGCTGATGCTAACCCTAACCCTAACACTATCCTTGGGCTGATGCTAACCCTAACCCTAACCCTAACACTATCCTAGGCCTGATGATAACCCTAACCCTAACCCTAACACTATCCTAGGGTTTATGTTAACCCTAACCCTAACACTATCCTAGGGCTGATGCTAACCCTAACCCTAACCCTAACACTATCCTAGGGCGGATGCTAACCCTAACGCTAACCCTAACACTATCCTAGGGCTGATGCTAACCCTAACCCTAACCCTAACACTATCCTAGGGCTGATGCTAACCCTAACCCTAACCCTAACACTATCCTAGGCCTGATGCTAACCCTATCCCGAACCCTAACACTCTCCTATCGATGAGGCTAATCCTAACCCTAACACTATCCTAGGGCTGATGCTAACCCTAACCCTAACCCAAACACTATCCTAGGGTTGATGCTAACCCTAACCCTAACACTATCCTAGGGCTGATGCTAACCCTAACCCTAACCCTAACACTATCCTTGGGCTGATGCTAACCCTAACCCTAACACTATCCTGGGCCTGATGCTAACCCTAACCCTAACCCTAACACTATCCTACGGCTGATGCTAACCCTAACCCTAACACTAACACTATCCTAGGGTTGATGCTAACCCTAACCCTAACACTATCCTAGGCCTGATGCTAACCCTAACCCTAACCCTAACACTATCCTAGGGCTGATGCTAACCCTAACCCTAACACTATCCTAGGGCTGATGCTAACCCTAACCCTAAACCTAACACTATCCTAGGGCTGATGCTAACCCTAACACTAACACTATCCTAGGCCTGATGATAACCCTAACCCTAACCCTGACACTATCCTAGGGCTGATGCTAACCCTAACCCTAACACTATCCTAGGGCTGATGCTAACCCTAACCCTAACCCTAACACTATCCTAGGGCTGATGCTAACCCTAACGCTAACCCTAACACTATCCTTGAACTGATGCTAACCCTAACCCTAACCATAACACTATCCTAGGCCTGATGATAACCCTAACCCTAACCCTTAACATTATCCTAGGGCTGATGCTAACCCTAACCCTAATTCTAACACTATCTTAGGGCTGAGGCTAACCCTAAACCTAACACTATCCTACGGCTGATACTAACCCTAACCCTAACCCTAACACTATCCTAGGGCTGATGCTAACCCTAACCCTAACACTATCCTAGGGCTGATGCTAACCCTAACCCTAAACCTAACACTATCCCAGGGCGGATGCTAACCCTAACAATAACCCTAACACTATCCTAGTGCTGATGCTAACCCTAACACTAACGCTAACCTAGGGCTGATGCTAACCCTAACCCTAACCCTAACCCTAACACTCTCCAAGGGCTGATGCTAACCCTAACCCTAACCCTAACTCTATCCTAGGGCTGATGCTAACCCTAACCCTAACCCTAACACTATCCTAGGGCTGATGCTAACCCTAACCCTAACCCTAACACTATCCTAGGGCTGATGCTAACCCTAACCCTAACACTATGCTAGGCCTGATGATAACCCTAACCCTAACCCTAACACTATCCTATTGCTGATGCTAACCCTAACCCTAACACTATCCTAGAGCTGATGCTAATCCTAACCCTAACCCTAACACTATCCTATGTCTGATGCTAACCCTAGCCCTCACACTATCCTAGGCCTGATGATAACCCTAACCCTAACCTTAACACTATCCTAGGGCTGATGCTAACCCTAACCCTAACCCTAACACTATCCTAGGGCTGATGCTAACCCTAACCCTAACACTATCCTTGGGCTGATGGTAACCCTAACCCTAACCCTAACACTATCCTAGGTCAGATGCTAACCCTAACGCTAACCCTAACAATATCCTAGGCCTGATGATAACCCTAACCCTAACCCTGACACTATCCTAGGGCTGATGCTAACACTAACCCTAACACTATCCTAGGGCTGATGCTAACCCTAACCCTAACCCTAACACTATCCTAGGCCTGATGCTAACCCTATCCCTAACCCTAACACTCTCCTAGGGCTGAGGCTAACCCTAACCCTAACACTATCCTAGGGCTGATGCTAACCCTAACCCTAACCCAAACACTATCCTAGGGTTGATGCTAACCCTAACCCTAACACTATCCTAGGGCTGATGCTAACCCTAACCCTAACCCTAACACTATCCTTGGGCTGATGCTAACCCTAACCCTAACACTATCCTGGGCCTGAAACTAACCCTAACCCTAACCCTAACACTATCCTAGGGCTGATGCTAACCCTAAACCTAACACTATCCTTGGGCTGATGCTAACCCTAACCCTAACCCTAACACTATCCTAGGCCTGATGATAACCCTAACCCTAACCCTAACACTATCCTAGGGTTTATGTTAACCCTAACCCTAACACTATCCTAGGGCTGATGCTAACCCTAACCCTAACCATAACACTATCCTAGGGCGGATGCTAACCCTAACGCTAACCCTAACACTATCCTAGGGCTGATGCTAACCCTAACCCTAACCCTAACACTATCCTAGGGCTGATGCTAACCCTAACCCTAACCCTAACACTATCCTAGGCCTGATGCTAACCCTATCCCGAACCCTAACACTCTCCTAGGGATGAGGCTAATCCTAACCCTAACACTATCCTAGGGCTGATGCTAACCCTAACCCTAACCCAAACACTATCCTTGGGTTGATGCTAACCCTAACCCTAACACTATCCTAGGGCTGATGCTAACCCTAACCCTAACCCTAACACTATCCTTGGGCTGATGCTAACCCTAACCCTAACCCTAACACTATCCTAGGCCTGATGCTAACCCTATCCCGAACCCTAACACTCTCCTAAGGATGAGGCTAATCCTAACCCTAACACTATCCTAGGGCTGATGCTAACCCTAACCCTAAACCAAACACTATCCTAGGGTTGATGCTAACCCTAACCCTAACACTATCCTGGGCCTGATGCTAACCCTAACCCTAACCCTAACACTATCCTAGGGCTGATGCTAACCCTAACCCTAACACTATCCTAGGGCTGATGCTAAACCTAACCATAACCCTAACACTATCCTAGGGCTGATGCTCACCCTAACCCTAACCCTAACACTATCCTAGGGCTGATGCTAACCCTCACCCTAACACTATCCTAGGCCTGATGCTAACCCTAACCCTAACACTATCCTAGGGCTGATGCTAACCCTAACCCTAACCCTAACACTATCCTAGGCATGATGCTAACCCTATCCCTAACCCTAACACTCTCCTAGGGCTGAGGCTAACCCTAACCCTAACACTATCCTACGGCTGATGCTAACCCTAACCCTAACCCAAACACTATCCTAGGGTTGATGCTAACCCTAACCCTAACACTATCCTAGGGCTGATGCTAACCCTAACCCTAACCCTAACACTATCCTAGGGCTGATGCTAACCCTAACGCTAACCCTAACACTATCCTTGAACTGATGCTAACCCTAACCCTAACCGTAACACTATCCTAGGCCTGATGATAACCCTAACCCTAACCCTTAACATTATCCTAGGGATGATGCTAACTCTAACCCTAACTCTAACACTATCTTAGGGGTGAGGCTAACCCTAACCCTAACACTATCCTACGGCTGATGCTAACCCTAACCCTAACCCTAACACTATCCTAGGGCTGATGCTAACCCTAACCCTAACACTATCCTAGGGCTGATGCTAACCCTAACCTTAAACCTAACACTATCCTAGGGCGGATGCTAACCCTAACCCTAACCCTAACACTATCCTAGTGCTGATGCTAACCCTAACACTAACACTATGCTAGGGCTGATGCTAACCCTAACCCTAACCCTAACACTATCCAAGGCCTGATGCTAACCCTAACCCTAACCCTAACACTATCCTAGGGCTGATGCTAACCCTAACCCTAACTCTAACACTATCTTAGGGCTGAGGCTAACCCTAACCCTAACACTATCCTACGGCTGATGCTAACCCTAACCCAAACCCTAACACTATCCTAGGGCTGATGCTAACCCTAACCCTAACACTATCCTAGGCCTGATGCTAACCCTAACCCTAACCCTAACACTATCCTTGGGCTGATGCTAACCCTAACCCTATCACTATCCTAGGGCTGATGCTAACCCTCACCCTAACCCTAACACTATCCTAGGGCTGATGCTAACCCTAACCCTAACACTATGCTAGGCCTGATGATAACCCTAACCCTAACCCTAACACTATCCTATTGCTGATGCTAACCCTAACCCTATCACTAGCCTAGAGCTGATGCTAACCCTAACCCTAACCCTAACACTATCCTAGGGCTGATGCTAACCCTAACCCTATCCCTAACACTATCCTAGAGCTGATGCTAACCCTAACCCTAACACTATCCTAGGCCTGATGATAACCCTAACCCTAACCCTTACACTATCCTAGGGCTCATGCTAACCCTAACCCTAACACTATCCTAGGGCTGATGCTAACCCTAACCCTAACGCTAACACTATCCTAGGCCTGATGCTAACCCTATCCCTAACCCTAACACTCTCCTAGGGCTGAGGCTAACCCAAACCCTAACACTATCCTAGGGCTGATGCTAACCCTAACCCTAACCCAAACGCCATCCTAGGCTTGATGCTAACCCTAACCCTAACACTATCCTAGGGCTGATGCTAACCCTAACCCTAACCCTAACACTATCCTTGGGCTGATGCTAACCCTAACCCTAACACTATCCTGGGCCTGATGCTAACCCTAACCCTAACCCTAACACTATCCTAGGGCTGATGCTAACCCTAACCCTAACACTATCCTTGGGATGATGCTAACCCTAACCCTAACCCTAACACTATCCTAGGTCAGATGCTAACCCTAACGCTAACCCTAACACTATCCTAGGCCTGATGATATCCCTAACCCTAACCCTGACACTATCCTAGGACTGATGCTAACACTAACCCTAACACTATCCTAGGGCTGATGCTAACCCTAACCCTAACCCCAACACTATCCAAGGCCTGATGCTAACCCTATCCCTAACCCTAACACTCTCCTAGGGCTGAGGCTAACCCTAACCCTAACATTATCCTAGGGCTGATGCTAACCCTAACCCTAACCCAAACACTATCCTAGGGTTGATGCTAACCCTAACCCTAAAACTATCCTAGGGCTGATGCTAACCCTAACCCTAACCCTAACACTATCTTTGGGCTGATGCTAACCCTAACCCTAACACTATCCTGGGCCTGAAGCTAAAACTAACCCTAACCCTAACACTATCCTAGGGCTGATGCTAACCCTAACCCTAACACTATCCTTGGGCTGATGCTAACCCTACCCTAACCCTAACACTATCCTAGGCCTGATGATAACCCTAACCCTAACCCTAACACTATCCTAGGGTTTATGTTAACCCTAACCCTAACACTATCCTAGGGCTGATGCTAACCCTAACCCTAACCCTAACACTATCCTAGGGCGGATGCTAACCCTAACGCTAACCCTAACACTATCCTAGGGCTGATGCTAACCCTAACCCTAACCCTAACACTATCCTAGGGCTGATGCTAACCCTAACCCTAACCCTAACACTATCCTAGGCCTGATGCTAACCCTATCCCGAACCCTAACACTCTCCTAGGGATGAGGCTAATCCTAACCCTAACACTATCCTAGGGCTGATGCTAACCCTAACCCTAACCCAAACACTATCCTAGGGTTGATGCTAACCCTAACCCTAACACTATCCTAGGGCTGATGCTAACCCTAACCCTAACCCTAACACTATCCTTGGGCTGATGCTAACCCTAACCCTAACACTATCCTGGGCCTGATGCTAACCCTAACCCTAACCCTAACACTATCCTAGGGCTGATGCTAACCCTAACCCTAACACTATCCTAGGGCTGATGCTAAACCTAACCATAACCCTAACACTATCCTAGGGCTGATGCTCACCCTAACCCTAACCCTAACACTATCCTAGGGCTGATGCTAACCCTCACCCTAACACTATCCTAGGCCTGATGGTAACCCTAACCCTAACACTATCCTAGGGCTGATGCTAACCCTAACCCTAACCCTAACACTATCCTAGGCCTGATGCTAACCCTATCCCTAACCCTAACACTCTCCTATGGCTGAGGCTAACCCTAACCCTAACACTATCCTACGGCTGATGCTAACCCTAACCCTAACCCAAACACTATCCTAGGGTTGATGCTAACCCTAACCCTAACACTATCCTAGGGCTGATGCTAACCCTAACCCTAACACTAACACTATCCTTGGACTGATGCTAACCCTAACCCTAACAGTATCCTGGCCCTGATGCTAACCCTAACCCTAACCCTAACACTATCCTAGGGCTGATGCTAACCCTAACCCTAACACTATCCTTGGGCTGATGCTAACCCTAACCCTAACCCTAACACTATCCTAGGGCAGATGCTAACCCTAACGCTAACCCTAACACTATCCTTGAAGTGATGCTAACCCTAACCCTAACCCTAACACTATCCTAGGGCGGATGCTAACCCTAACCCGAACCCTAACACTATCCTAGGGCTGATGCTAACCCTAACACTAACACTATCCTAGGGCTGATGCTAACCGTAACCCTAATCCTTAACATTATCCTAGGGCTGATGATAACCCTAACCCTAACTCTAACACTATCTTAGGGCTGAGGCTAACCCTAACCCTAACACTATCCTACGGCTGATGCTAACCCTAACCCTAACCCTAACACTATCCTAGGGCTGATGCTAACCCTAACCCTAACACTATCCTAGGCCTGATGCTAACCCTAACCCTAACCCTAACAGTATCCTAGGGCTGATGCTAACCCTAACCCTAACACTATCCTAGGGCTGATGCTAACCCTAACCCTAACCCTAACACTATCCTTGGGCTGATGCTAACCCTAACCCTAACACTATCCTGGGCCTGATGCTAACCCTAACCCTAACCCTAACACTATCCTACGGCTGATGCTAACCCTAACCCTAACACTAACACTATCCTAGGGTTGATGCTAACCCTAACCCTAACACTATCCTAGGCCTGATGCTAACCCTAACCCTAACCCTAACACTATCCTAGGGCTGATGCTAACCCTAACCCTAACACTATCCTAGGGCTGATGCTAACCCTAACCCTAAACCTAACACTATCCTAGGGCTGATGCTAACCCTAACACTAACACTATCCTAGGCCTGATGATAACCCTAACCCTAACCCTGACACTATCCTAGGGCTGATGCTAACCCTAACCCTAACACTATCCTAGGGCTGATGCTAACCCTAACCCTAACCCTAACACTATCCTAGGGCTGATGCTAACCCTAACGCTAACCCTAACACTATCCTTGAACTGATGCTAACCCTAACCCTAACCATAACACTATCCTAGGACTGATGATAACCCTAACCCTAACCCTTAACATTATCCTAGGGCTGATGCTAACCCTAACCCTAATTCTAACACTATCTTAGGGCTGAGGCTAACCCTAAACCTAACACTATCCTACGGCTGATACTAACCCTAACCCTAACCCTAACACTATCCTAGGGCTGATGCTAACCCTAACCCTAACACTATCCTAGGGCTGATGCTAACCCTAACCCTAAACCTAACACTATCCCAGGGCGGATGCTAACCCTAACAATAACCCTAACACTATCCTAGTGCTGATGCTAACCCTAACACTAACGCTAACCTAGGGCTGATGCTAACCCTAACCCTAACCCTAACCCTAACACTCTCCAAGGGCTGATGCTAACCCTAACCCTAACCCTAACTCTATCCTAGGGCTGATGCTAACCCTAACCCTAACCCTAACACTATCCTAGGGCTGATGCTAACCCTAACCCTAACCCTAACACTATCCTAGGCCTGATGCTAACCCTATCCCTAACCCTAACACTCTCCTAGGGCTGAGGCTAACCCTAACCCTAACACTATCCTAGGGCTGATGCTAACCCTAACCCTAACCCAAACACTATCCTAGGGTTGATGCTAACCCTAACCCTAACACTATCCTAGGGCTGATGCTAACCCTAACCCTAACCCTAACACTGTCCTTGGGCTGATGCTAACCCTAACCCTAACACTATCCTGGGCCTGAAGCTAACCCTAACCCTAACCCTAACACTATCCTAGGGCTGATGCTAACCCTAACCCTAACACTATCCTTGGGCTGATGCTAACCCTAACCCTAACCCTAACACTATCCTAGGCCTGATGATAACCCTAACCCTAACCCTAACACTATCCTAGGGTTTATGTTAACCCTAACCCTAACACTATCCTAGGGCTGATGCTAACCCTAACCCTAACCCTAACACTATCCTAGGGCGGATGCTAACCCTAACGCTAACCCTAACACTATCCTAGGGCTGATGCTAACCCTAACCCTAACCCTAACACTATCCTAGGGCTGATGCTAACCCTAACCCTAACCCTAACACTATCCTAGGCCTGATGCTAACCCTATCCCGAACCCTAACACTCTCCTATCGATGAGGCTAATCCTAACCCTAACACTATCCTAGGGCTGATGCTAACCCTAACCCTAACCCAAACACTATCCTAGGGTTGATGCTAACCCTAACCCTAACACTATCCTAGGGCTGATGCTAACCCTAACCCTAACCCTAACACTATCCTTGGGCTGATGCTAACCCTAACCCTAACACTATCCTGGGCCTGATGCTAACCCTAACCCTAACCCTAACACTATCCTACGGCTGATGCTAACCCTAACCCTAACACTAACACTATCCTAGGGTTGATGCTAACCCTAACCCTAACACTATCCTAGGCCTGATGCTAACCCTAACCCTAACCCTAACACTATCCTAGGGCTGATGCTAACCCTAACCCTAACACTATCCTAGGGCTGATGCTAACCCTAACCCTAAACCTAACACTATCCTAGGGCTGATGCTAACCCTAACACTAACACTATCCTAGGCCTGATGATAACCCTAACCCTAACCCTGACACTATCCTAGGGCTGATGCTAACCCTAACCCTAACACTATCCTAGGGCTGATGCTAACCCTAACCCTAACCCTAACACTATCCTAGGGCTGATGCTAACCCTAACGCTAACCCTAACACTATCCTTGAACTGATGCTAACCCTAACCCTAACCATAACACTATCCTAGGCCTGATGATAACCCTAACCCTAACCCTTAACATTATCCTAGGGCTGATGCTAACCCTAACCCTAATTCTAACACTATCTTAGGGCTGAGGCTAACCCTAAACCTAACACTATCCTACGGCTGATACTAACCCTAACCCTAACCCTAACACTATCCTAGGGCTGATGCTAACCCTAACCCTAACACTATCCTAGGGCTGATGCTAACCCTAACCCTAAACCTAACACTATCCCAGGGCGGATGCTAACCCTAACAATAACCCTAACACTATCCTAGTGCTGATGCTAACCCTAACACTAACGCTAACCTAGGGCTGATGCTAACCCTAACCCTAACCCTAACCCTAACACTCTCCAAGGGCTGATGCTAACCCTAACCCTAACCCTAACTCTATCCTAGGGCTGATGCTAACCCTAACCCTAACCCTAACACTATCCTAGGGCTGATGCTAACCCTAACCCTAACCCTAACACTATCCTAGGGCTGATGCTAACCCTAACCCTAACACTATGCTAGGCCTGATGATAACCCTAACCCTAACCCTAACACTATCCTATTGCTGATGCTAACCCTAACCCTAACACTATCCTAGAGCTGATGCTAATCCTAACCCTAACCCTAACACTATCCTATGTCTGATGCTAACCCTAGCCCTCACACTATCCTAGGCCTGATGATAACCCTAACCCTAACCTTAACACTATCCTAGGGCTGATGCTAACCCTAACCCTAACCCTAACACTATCCTAGGGCTGATGCTAACCCTAACCCTAACACTATCCTTGGGCTGATGGTAACCCTAACCCTAACCCTAACACTATCCTAGGTCAGATGCTAACCCTAACGCTAACCCTAACAATATCCTAGGCCTGATGATAACCCTAACCCTAACCCTGACACTATCCTAGGGCTGATGCTAACACTAACCCTAACACTATCCTAGGGCTGATGCTAACCCTAACCCTAACCCTAACACTATCCTAGGCCTGATGCTAACCCTATCCCTAACCCTAACACTCTCCTAGGGCTGAGGCTAACCCTAACCCTAACACTATCCTAGGGCTGATGCTAACCCTAACCCTAACCCAAACACTATCCTAGGGTTGATGCTAACCCTAACCCTAACACTATCCTAGGGCTGATGCTAACCCTAACCCTAACCCTAACACTATCCTTGGGCTGATGCTAACCCTAACCCTAACACTATCCTGGGCCTGAAACTAACCCTAACCCTAACCCTAACACTATCCTAGGGCTGATGCTAACCCTAAACCTAACACTATCCTTGGGCTGATGCTAACCCTAACCCTAACCCTAACACTATCCTAGGCCTGATGATAACCCTAACCCTAACCCTAACACTATCCTAGGGTTTATGTTAACCCTAACCCTAACACTATCCTAGGGCTGATGCTAACCCTAACCCTAACCATAACACTATCCTAGGGCGGATGCTAACCCTAACGCTAACCCTAACACTATCCTAGGGCTGATGCTAACCCTAACCCTAACCCTAACACTATCCTAGGGCTGATGCTAACCCTAACCCTAACCCTAACACTATCCTAGGCCTGATGCTAACCCTATCCCGAACCCTAACACTCTCCTAGGGATGAGGCTAATCCTAACCCTAACACTATCCTAGGGCTGATGCTAACCCTAACCCTAACCCAAACACTATCCTTGGGTTGATGCTAACCCTAACCCTAACACTATCCTAGGGCTGATGCTAACCCTAACCCTAACCCTAACACTATCCTTGGGCTGATGCTAACCCTAACCCTAACCCTAACACTATCCTAGGCCTGATGCTAACCCTATCCCGAACCCTAACACTCTCCTAGGGATGAGGCTAATCCTAACCCTAACACTATCCTAGGGCTGATGCTAACCCTAACCCTAACCCAAACACTATCCTAGGGTTGATGCTAACCCTAACCCTAACACTATCCTGGGCCTGATGCTAACCCTAACCCTAACCCTAACACTATCCTAGGGCTGATGCTAACCCTAACCCTAACACTATCCTAGGGCTGATGCTAAACCTAACCATAACCCTAACACTATCCTAGGGCTGATGCTCACCCTAACCCTAACCCTAACACTATCCTAGGGCTGATGCTAACCCTCACCCTAACACTATCCTAGGCCTGATGCTAACCCTAACCCTAACACTATCCTAGGGCTGATGCTAACCCTAACCCTAACCCTAACACTATCCTAGGCATGATGCTAACCCTATCCCTAACCCTAACACTCTCCTAGGGCTGAGGCTAACCCTAACCCTAACACTATCCTACGGCTGATGCTAACCCTAACCCTAACCCAAACACTATCCTAGGGTTGATGCTAACCCTAACCCTAACACTATCCTAGGGCTGATGCTAACCCTAACCCTAACCCTAACACTATCCTAGGGCTGATGCTAACCCTAACGCTAACCCTAACACTATCCTTGAACTGATGCTAACCCTAACCCTAACCGTAACACTATCCTAGGCCTGATGATAACCCTAACCCTAACCCTTAACATTATCCTAGGGATGATGCTAACTCTAACCCTAACTCTAACACTATCTTAGGGGTGAGGCTAACCCTAACCCTAACACTATCCTACGGCTGATGCTAACCCTAACCCTAACCCTAACACTATCCTAGGGCTGATGCTAACCCTAACCCTAACACTATCCTAGGGCTGATGCTAACCCTAACCTTAAACCTAACACTATCCTAGGGCGGATGCTAACCCTAACCCTAACCCTAACACTATCCTAGTGCTGATGCTAACCCTAACACTAACACTATGCTAGGGCTGATGCTAACCCTAACCCTAACCCTAACACTATCCAAGGGCTGATGCTAACCCTAACCCTAACCCTAACACTATCCTAGGGCTGATGCTAACCCTAACCCTAACTCTAACACTATCTTAGGGCTGAGGCTATCCCTAACCCTAACACTATCCTACGGCTGATGCTAACCCTAACCCAAACCCTAACACTATCCTAGGGCTGATGCTAACCCTAACCCTAACACTATCCTAGGCCTGATGCTAACCCTAACCCTAACCCTAACACTATCCTTGGGCTGATGCTAACCCTAACCCTATCACTATCCTAGGGCTGATGCTAACCCTCACCCTAACCCTAACACTATCCTAGGGCTGATGCTAACCCTAACCCTAACACTATGCTAGGCCTGATGATAACCCTAACCCTAACCCTAACACTATCCTATTGCTGATGCTAACCCTAACCCTATCACTATCCTAGAGCTGATGCTAACCCTAACCCTAACCCTAACACTATCCTAGGGCTGATGCTAACCCTAACCCTATCCCTAACACTATCCTAGAGCTGATGCTAACCCTAACCCTAACACTATCCTAGGCCTGATGATAACCCTAACCCTAACCCTTACACTATCCTAGGGCTCATGCTAACCCTAACCCTAACACTATCCTAGGGCTGATGCTAACCCTAACCCTAACGCTAACACTATCCTAGGCCTGATGCTAACCCTATCCCTAACCCTAACACTCTCCTAGGGCTGAGGCTAACCCAAACCCTAACACTATCCTAGGGCTGATGCTAACCCTAACCCTAACCCAAACGCCATCCTAGGCTTGATGCTAACCCTAACCCTAACACTATCCTAGGGCTGATGCTAACCCTAACCCTAACCCTAACACTATCCTTGGGCTGATGCTAACCCTAACCCTAACACTATCCTGGGCCTGATGCTAACCCTAACCCTAACCCTAACACTATCCTAGGGCTGATGCTAACCCTAACCCTAACACTATCCTTGGGATGATGCTAACCCTAACCCTAACCCTAACACTATCCTAGGTCAGATGCTAACCCTAACGCTAACCCTAACACTATCCTAGGCCTGATGATATCCCTAACCCTAACCCTGACACTATCCTAGGACTGATGCTAACACTAACCCTAACACTATCCTAGGGCTGATGCTAACCCTAACCCTAACCCCAACACTATCCAAGGCCTGATGCTAACCCTATCCCTAACCCTAACACTCTCCTAGGGCTGAGGCTAACCCTAACCCTAACATTATCCTAGGGCTGATGCTAACCCTAACCCTAACCCAAACACTATCCTAGGGTTGATGCTAACCCTAACCCTAAAACTATCCTAGGGCTGATGCTAACCCTAACCCTAACCCTAACACTATCTTTGGGCTGATGCTAACCCTAACCCTAACACTATCCTGGGCCTGAAGCTAAAACTAACCCTAACCCTAACACTATCCTAGGGCTGATGCTAACCCTAACCCTAACACTATCCTTGGGCTGATGCTAACCCTACCCTAACCCTAACACTATCCTAGGCCTGATGATAACCCTAACCCTAACCCTAACACTATCCTAGGGTTTATGTTAACCCTAACCCTAACACTATCCTAGGGCTGATGCTAACCCTAACCCTAACCCTAACACTATCCTAGGGCGGATGCTAACCCTAACGCTAACCCTAACACTATCCTAGGGCTGATGCTAACCCTAACCCTAACCCTAACACTATCCTAGGGCTGATGCTAACCCTAACCCTAACCCTAACACTATCCTAGGCCTGATGCTAACCCTATCCCGAACCCTAACACTCTCCTAGGGATGAGGCTAATCCTAACCCTAACACTATCCTAGGGCTGATGCTAACCCTAACCCTAACCCAAACACTATCCTAGGGTTGATGCTAACCCTAACCCTAACACTATCCTAGGGCTGATGCTAACCCTAACCCTAACCCTAACACTATCCTTGGGCTGATGCTAACCCTAACCCTAACACTATCCTGGGCCTGATGCTAACCCTAACCCTAACCCTAACACTATCCTAGGGCTGATGCTAACCCTAACCCTAACACTATCCTAGGGCTGATGCTAAACCTAACCATAACCCTAACACTATCCTAGGGCTGATGCTCACCCTAACCCTAACCCTAACACTATCCTAGGGCTGATGCTAACCCTCACCCTAACACTATCCTAGGCCTGATGCTAACCCTAACCCTAACACTATCCTAGGGCTGATGCTAACCCTAACCCTAACCCTAACACTATCCTAGGCCTGATGCTAACCCTATCCCTAACCCTAACACTCTCCTATGGCTGAGGCTAACCCTAACCCTAACACTATCCTACGGCTGATGCTAACCCTAACCCTAACCCAAACACTATCCTAGGGTTGATGCTAACCCTAACCCTAACACTATCCTAGGGCTGATGCTAACCCTAACCCTAACACTAACACTATCCTTGGACTGATGCTAACCCTAACCCTAACAGTATCCTGGCCCTGATGCTAACCCTAACCCTAACCCTAACACTATCCTAGGGCTGATGCTAACCCTAACCCTAACACTATCCTTGGGCTGATGCTAACCCTAACCCTAACCCTAACACTATCCTAGGGCAGATGCTAACCCTAACGCTAACCCTAACACTATCCTTGAAGTGATGCTAACCCTAACCCTAACCCTAACACTATCCTAGGGCGGATGCTAACCCTAACCCGAACCCTAACACTATCCTAGGGCTGATGCTAACCCTAACACTAACACTATCCTAGGGCTGATGCTAACCGTAACCCTAATCCTTAACATTATCCTAGGGCTGATGATAACCCTAACCCTAACTCTAACACTATCTTAGGGCTGAGGCTAACCCTAACCCTAACACTATCCTACGGCTGATGCTAACCCTAACCCTAACCCTAACACTATCCTAGGGCTGATGCTAACCCTAACCCTAACACTATCCTAGGCCTGATGCTAACCCTAACCCTAACCCTAACAGTATCCTAGGGCTGATGCTAACCCTAACCCTAACACTATCCTAGGGCTGATGCTAACTCTAACCCTAACCCTAACACTATCCTAGGGCTGATGCTAACCCCAACCCTAACACTATCCTAGGCCTGATGATAACCCTAACACTAACCCTGACACTATCCTAGGGCTGATGCTAACCCTAACCCTAACATTATCCTAGGGCTGATGCTAACCCTAACCCTAACCCTAACACTATCCTAGGGGTGATGCTAACCCTAACGCTAACCCTAACACTATCCTTGAAGTGATGCTAACCCTAACCCTAACCATAACACTATCCTAGGCCTGATGATAACCCTAACCATAACCCTAACACTATCCTAGGGTTTATGTTAACCCTAACCCTAACACTATCCTAGGGCTGGTGCTAACCCTAACCCTAAACCTAACACTATCCTAGGGCGGATGCTAACCCTAACCCTAACCCTAACACTATACTAGGGCTGATGCTAACCCTAACACTAACACTATACTAGGGCTGATGCTAACCCTAACCCTAACCCTAACACTCTCCAAGGGCTGATGCTAACCCTAACCCTAACCCTAACAGTATCCTAGGGCTGATGATAACCCTAACCCTAACTCTAACACTATCTTAGGGCTGAGGCTAAGCCTAACCCTGACACTATCCTACGGCTCATGCTAACCCGAACACTACCCCTAACACTATCCTAGGGCTGATGCTAACCCTAACCCTAACACTATCCTAGGCCTGATGCTAACCCTAACCCCAACCCTAACACTATCCTAGGGCTGATGCCAACCCTAACCGTAACACTATCCTAGGGCTGATGCTAACCCTAACCCTAACCCTAACACTATCCTAGGGCTGATGCTAACCCTAACCCTAACACTATCCTAGGCCTGATGATAACCCTAACCCTAACCCTAACACTATCCTAGGGCTGATGCTAACCCTAACCCTAACACTATCCTAAGTCTGATGCTAACCCTAGCCCTCACACTATCCTAGGCCTGATGATAACCCTAAACCTAACCCTAACACTATCCTAGGGCTCATGCTAACCCTAACCCTAACACTATCGTAGGGCTGATGCTAACCCTAACCCTAACACTAACACTATCCTAGGCCTGATGCTAACCCTATCCCTAACCCTAATACTCTCCTAGGGCTGAGGCTAACCCTAACCCTAACACTATCCTAGGGCTGATGCTAACCCTAACCCTAACCCAAACGCCATCCTAGGGTTGATGCTAACCCTAACCCTAACACTATCCTAGGGCTGATGCTAACCCTAACCCTAACCCTAACACTATCCTTGGGCTGATTCTAACCCTAACCCTAACACTATCCTGGGCCTGATGCTGACCCTAACCCTAACCCTAACACTATCCTAGGGCTGATGCTAACCCTAACCCTAACACTATCCTTGGGCTGATGCTAACCCTAACCCTAACCCTAACACTATCCTAGGTCAGATGCTAACCCTAACGCTAACCCTAACACTGTCCTTGAACTGATGCTAACCCTAACCCTAACCCTAACACTATCCTAGGGCGGATGCTAACCCTAACCCTAAACCTAACACTATCCTAGGGCTGATGCTAACCCTAACACTAACACTATCCTAGGGCTGATGCTAACCGTAACCCTAACCCTTAACATTATCCTAGGGCTGATGCTAACCCTAACCCTAACTCTAACACTATCTTAGGGCTGAGGCTAACCCTAACACTAACACTATCCTACGGCTGATGCTAACCCTAACCCTAACCTTAACACTATCCTAGGGCTGATGCTAACCCTAACCCTAACACTATCCTAGGCCTGATGCTAACCCTAACCCTAACCCTAACACTATCCTAGGGCTGATGCTAACCCTAACCCTAACACTATCCTAGGGCTGATGCTAACCCTAACCCTAACCCTAACACTATCCTAGGGCTGATGCTAACCCTAACCCTAACACTATCCTAGGCCTGATGATAACCCTAACCCTAACCCTAACACTATCCTAGGGCTGATGCTAACCCTAACCCTAACACTATCTTTGGGCTGATGCTAACAGTAACCCTAACCCTAACACTATCCTAGGCCTGATGATAACCCTAACCCTAACCCTAACACTATCCTAGGGCTGATGCTAACCCTAACCCTAACACTATCCTAGGCCTGATGCTAACCCTAACCCTAACACTAACACTATCCTAGGGCTGATGCTAACCCTAACCCTAATACTATCCTAGGGCTGATGCTAACCCTAACCCTAACCCTAACACTATCCTAGGGCTGATGCTAACCCTAACCCTAACACTATCCTAGGCCTGATGATAACCCTAACCCTAACCCTAACACTATCCTAGGTCAGATGCTAACCCTAACGCTAACCCTAACACTATCCTTGACCTGATGCTAACCCTAACCCTAACCCTAACACTATCCTAGGCCTGATGATAACCCTAACCCTAACCCTAACAATATCCTAGGGTTTATGTTAACCCTAACCCTAACACTATCCTAGGGCTGATGCTAACCCTAACCCTAACACTATCCTAGGGCTGATGCTAACCCTAACCAGAACCCTAACACTATCCTAGGGCTGATGCTAACCCTAAGCCTAACACTATCCTAGGCCTGATGATAACCCTAACCCTAACCGTAACACTATCCTAGGGCTGATGCTAACCCTAACCCTAACAGTATCCTAGGGCTGATGCTAACCCTTACCCTAACCCTAACACTATCCTAAGTCTGATGCTAACCCTAGCCCTCAAACTATACTAGGCCTGATGATAACCCTAACCCTAACCTTAACAGTATCCTAGGGCTGATGCTAACCCTAACCCTAAATCTAACACTATCCTAGAGCTGATGCTAACCCTAACCCTAACACTATCCTAGGCCTGATGATAACCCTAACCCTAACCCTGACACTATCCTAGGGCTGATGCTAACCCTAACCCTAACACTATCCTAGGGCGGATGCTAACCCTAACCCTAACCCTAACACTATCATAGAACTGATGCTAACCCTAACACTAACACTATCCTAGGGCTGATGCTAACCCTAACCCTAACCCTAACATTATCCTAGGGCGGATGCTAACCCTAACCCTAACTCTAACACTATCTTAGGGCTGAGGCTAACCCTAACCCTAACACTATCCTACGGCTGATGCTAACCCTAACCCTAACCCTAACACTATCCCAGGGCTGATGCTAACCCTAACCCTAACACTATCCTAGGCCTGATGCTAACCCTAACCCTAACACTAACACTATCCTAGGGCTGATGCTAACCCTAACCCTAACACTATCCTAGGGCTGATGCTAACCCTAACCCTAACCCTAACACTATCCTAGGGCTGATGATAACCCTAACCCTAACACTATCCTAGGCCTGATGATAACCCTAACCCTAACCCTAACACTATCCTAGGGCTGATGCTAATCCTAACCCTAACGCTATCCTAGGGCTGATGCTAATCCTAACCCTAACCCTAACACTATCCTAGGGCTGATGATAACCCTAACGCTAACCCTAACACTATCCTAGGGGTGATGCTAACCCTAACCCTAACCCTAACACTATCCTAGGCCTGATGCTAACCCTATCCCTAAAACTAACACTCTCCTAGGGATGAGGCTAACCCTAACCCTAACACTATCTACGGCTGATGCTAACCCTAACACTAACCCAAACACTATCCTAGGGTTGATGCTAACCCTAACCCTAACACTATCCTAGGGCTGATGCTAACCCTAACCCTAACACTATCCTAGGGCTGATGCTAAACCTAACCATAACCCTAACACTATCCTAGGGCTGATGCTCACCCTAACCCTAACCCTAACACTATCCTAGGGCTGATGCTAACCCTAACCCTAACACTATCCTAAGCCTGATGCTAACCCTAACCCTAACAGTATCTTAGGGCTGATGCTAACCCTAACCCTAACCCTAACACTATCCTAGGCCTGATGCTAACCCTATCCCTAACCCTAACACTCTCCTAGGGCTGAGGCTAACCCTAACCCTAACACTATCCTGGGCCTGATGCTAACACTAACCCTAACCCTAACACTATCCTAGGGCTGATGCTAACCCTAACCCTAACACTATCCTTGGGCTGATGCTAACCCTAACCCTAACCCTAACACTATCCTAGGGCTGATGCTAACCCTAACCCTAACACTATCCTAGGGCTGATGCTAACCCTAACCCTAACCCTAACACTATCCTAGGGCTGATGCTAACCCTAACCCTAACACTATCCTAGGCCTGATGATAACCCTAACCCTAACCCTAACACTATCCTAGGGCTGATGCTAACCCTAACCCTAACACTATCCTTGGGCTGATGCTAACAGTAACCCTAACCCTAACACTATCCTAGGCCTGAAGATAACCCTAACCCTAACCCTAACACTATCCTAGGGCTGATGCTAACCCTAACGCTAACACTATCCTAGGCCTGATGCTAACCCTAACCCTAACACTAACACTATCCTAGGGCTGATGCTAACCCTAACCCTAATACTATCCTAGGGCTGATGCTAACCCTAACCCTAACCCTAACACTATCCTAGGGCTGATGCTAACCCTAACCCTAACACTATCCTAGGCCTGATGATAACCCTAACGCTAACCCTAACACTATCCTAGGTCAGATGCTAACCCTAACGCTAACCCTAACACTATCCTTGACCTGATGCTAACCCTAACCCTAACCCTAACACTATCCTAGGCCTGATGATAACCCTAACCCTAACCCTAACAATATCCTAGGGTTTATGTTAACCCTAACCCTAACACTATCCTAGGGCTGATGCTAACCCTAACCCTAACACTATCCTAGGGCTGATTCTAACCCTAACCAGAACCCTAACACTATCCTAGGGCTGATGCTAACCCTAAGCCTAACACTATCCTAGGCCTGATGATAACCCTAACCCTAACCCTAACACTATCCTAGGGCTGATGCTAACCCTAACCCTAACAGTATCCTAGGGCTGATGCTAACCCTTACCCTAACCCTAACACTATCCTAAGTCTGATGCTAACCCTAGCCCTCAAACTATACTAGGCCTGATGATAACCCTAACCCTAACCTTAACAGTATCCTAGGCCTGATGCTAACCCTAACCCTAACACTAACACTATCCTAGGGCTGATGCTAACCCTAACCCTAACCCTAACATTATCCTAGGGCGGATGCTAACCCTAACCCTAACTCTAACACTATCTTAGGGCTGAGGCTAACCCTAACCCTAACACTATCCTACGGCTGATGCTAACCCTAACCCTAACCCTAACACTATCCCAGGGCTGATGCTAACCCTAACACTAACACTATCCTAGGCCTGATGCTAACCCTAACCCTAACACTAACACTATCCTAGGGCTGATGCTAACCCTAACCCTAATCCTAACACTATCCTAGGGCTGATGCTAACCCTAACCCTAACACTATCCTAGGCCTGATGATAACCCTAACCCTAACCCTAACACTATCCTAGGGCTGATGCTAACCCTAACCCTAACGCTATCCTAGGGCTGATGCTAATCCTAACCCTAACCCTAACACTATCCTAGGGCTGATGATAACCCTAACGCTAACCCTAACACTATCCTAGGGGTGATGCTAACCCTAACCCTAACCCTAACACTATCCTAGGCCTGATGCTAACCCTATCCCTAAAACTAACACTCTCCTAGGGATGAGGCTAACCCTAACCCTAACACTATCTACGGCTGATGCTAACCCTAACACTAACCCAAACACTATCCTAGGGTTGATGCTAACCCTAACCCTAACACTATCCTAGGGCTGATGCTAACCCTAACACTAACCCTAACACTATCCTTGGGCTGATGCTAACCCTAACCCTAACACTATCCTGGGCCTGATGCTAACCCTAATCCTAACCCTAACACTATCCTAGGGCTGATGCTAACCCTAACCCTAACACTATCCTAGGGCTGATGCTAAACCTAACCATAACCCTAACACTATCCTAGGGCTGATGCTCACCCTAACCCTAACCCTAACACTATCCTAGGGCTGATGCTAACCCTAACCCTAACACTATCCTAAGCCTGATGCTAACCCTAACACTAACAGTATCCTAGGGCTGATGCTAACCCTAACCCTAACCCTAACACTATCCTAGGCCTGATGCTAACCCTATCCCTAACCCTAACACTCTCCTAGGGCTGAGGCTAACCCTAACCCTAACACTATCCTGGGCCTGATGCTAACACTAACCCTAACCCTAACACTATCCTAGGGCTGATGCTAACCCTAACCCTAACACTATCCTTGGGCTGATGCTAACCCTAACCCTAACCCTAACACTATCCTAGGGCAGATGCTAACCCTAACGCTAACCCTAACACTATCCTTGAACTGATGCTAACCCTAACCCTAACACTAACACTATCCTAGGGCGGATGCTAACCCTAACCCTAACCCTAACACTATCCTAGGGCTGATGCTAACCCTAACACTAACACTATCCTAGGGCTGATGCTAACCGTAACCCTAACCCTTAACATTATCCTAGGGCTGATGCTAACCCTAACCCTAACCCTAACACTATCCTAGGGCTGATGCTAACCCTAACCCTAATACTATCCTAGGGCTGATGCTAACCCTAACCCTAACCCTAACACTATCCTAGGGCTGATGCTAAACCTAACCATAACCCTAACACTATCCTAGGGCTGATGCTCACCCTAACCCTAACCCTAACACTATCCTAGGGCTGATGCTAACCCTAACCCTAACACTATCCTAGGCCTGATGCTAACCCTAACCCTAATAGTATCCTAGGGCTGATGCTAACCCTAACCCTAACCCTAACACTATCCTAGGCCTGATGCTAACCCTATCCCTAACCCTAACACTCTCCTCGGCTGAGGCTAACCCTAACCCTAACACTGTCCTACGGCTAATGCTAACCCTAACCCTAACCCAAACACTATCCTAGGGTTCATGCTAACCCTAACCCTAACACTATCCTAGGGCTGATGCTAACCCTAACCCTAACCCTAACACTATCCTTGGGCTGATGCTAACCCTAACCCTAACACTATCCTGGGCCTGATGCTAACCCTAACCCTAACCCTAACACTATCCTAGGGCTGATGCTAACCATAACCCTAACACTATCCTTGGGCTGATGCTAACCCTAACCCTAACCCTAACACTATCCTAGGGCAGATGCTAACCCTAACGCTAACCCTAACACTATCCTTGAACTGATGCTAACCCTAACCCTAACCCTAACACTGTCCTAGGTCGGATGCTAACCCTAACCCTAACACTATCCTAGGGCTGATGCTAACCCTAACCCTAACCCTAACACTGTCCTAGGGCTGATGCTAACCCTAATCCTAACACTATCCTAGGCCTGATGATAACCCTAACCCTAACCCTAACACTATCCTAGGGCTGATGCTAACCCTAACCCTAACAGTATCCTAGGGCTGATGCTAACCCTAACCCTAACCCTAACACTATCCTAAGTCTGATGCTAACCCTAGCCCTCAAACTATACTAGGCCTGATGATAACCCTAACCCTAACCTTAACACTATCCTAGGGCTGATGCTAACCCTAACCCTAAATCTAACACTATCCTAGAGCAGATGCTAACCCTAACCCTAACACTATCCTAGGCCTGATGATAACCCTAACCCTAACCCTAACACTATCCTAGGGCTGATGCTAACCCTAACCCTAACCCTAACACTATCCTAGGGCTGATGCTAACCCTAACGCTAACCCTAACACTATCCTAGGGGTGATGCTAACCCTAACCCTAACCCTAACACTATCCTAGGCCTGATGCTAACCCTATCCCTAACCCTAACACTCTCCTAGGGCTGAGGCTAACCCTAACCCTAACACTATCTAGGGCTGATGCTAACCCTAACCCTAACCCAAACACTATCCTAGGGTTGATGCTAACCCTAACCCTAACACTATCCTAGGGCTGATGCTAACCCTAACCCTAACCCTAACACTATCCTTGGGCTGATGCTAACCCTAACCTTAACACTATCCTGGTCCTGATGCTAACCCTAATCCTAACCCTAACACTATTCTAGGGCTGATGCTAACCCTAACCCTAACACTATCCTAGGGCTGATGCTAAACCTAACCATAACCCTAACACTATCCTAGGGCTGATGCTCACCCTAACCCTAACCCTAACACTATCCTAGGGCTGATGCTAACGCTAACTCTAACCCTAACACTATCCTAGGGCAGATGCTAACCCTAACGCTAACCCTAACACTATCCTTGAACTGATGCTAACCCTAACTCTAACCCTAACACTATCCTAGGGCGGATGCTAACCCTAACCCTAACCCTAACACTATCCTAGGGCTGATGCTAACCCTAACACTAACACTATCCTAGGGCTGATACTATCCGTAACCCTAACCCTTAACATTATCCTAGGGCTGATGCTAACCCTAACCCTAACTCTAACACTATCTTAGGGCTGAGGCTAACGTTAACCCTAACACTATCCTACGGCTGATGCTAACCCTAACCCTAACCTTAACACTATCCTAGGGCTGATGCTAACCCTAACCCTAACACTATCCTAGGCCTGATGCTAACCCTAACCCTAACCCTAACACTATCCTAGGGCTGATGCTAACCCTAACCCTAACACTATCCTAGGGCTGTTGCTAACCCTAACCCTAACCCTAACACTATCCTAGGGCTGATGCTAACCCTAACCCTAACACTATCCTAGGCCTGATGATAACCCTAACCCTAACCCTAACACTATCCTAGGGCTGATGCTAACCCTAACCCTAACACTATCCTTGGGCTGATGCTAACAGTAACCCTAACCCTAACACTATCCTAGGCCTGATGATAACCCTAACCCTAACCCTAACACTATCCTAGGGCTGATGCTAACCCTAACCCTAACACTATCCTAGGCCTGATGCTAACCCTAACCCTAACACTAACACTATCCTAGGGCTGATGCTAACCCTAACCCTAATACTATCCTAGGGCTGATGCTAACCCTAACCCTAACCCTAACACTATCCTAGGGCTGATGCTAACCCTAACCCTAACACTATCCTAGGCCTGATGATAACCCTAACCCTAACCCTAACACTATCCTAGGTCAGATGCTAACCCTAACGCTAACCCTAAAACTATCCTTGAACTGATGCTAACCCTAACCCTAACCCTAACACTATCCTAGGCCTGATGATGACCCTAACCCTAACCCTAACACTATCCTAGGGTTTATGTTAACCCTAACCCTAACACTATCCTAGGGCTGATGCTAACCCTAACACTAACACTATCCTAGGGCTGATGCTAACCGTAACCCTAACCCTTAACATTATCCTAGGGCTGATGCTAACCCTAACCCTAACTCTAACACTATCTTAGGGCTGAGGCTATCCCTAACCCTAACACTATCCTACGGCTGATGCTAACCCTAACCCTAACACTAACACTATCCTAGGGCTGATGCTAACCCTAACCCTAATACTATCCTAGGGCTGATGCTAACCCTAACCCTAACCCTAACACTATCCTAGGGCTGATGCTAACCCTAACCCTAACACTATCCTAGGCCTGATGCTAACCCTAACCCTAACACTAACACTATCCTAGGGCTGATGCTAACCCTAACCCTAATACTATCCTAGGGCTGATGCTAACCCTAACCCTAACCCTAACACTATCCTAGGGCTGATGCTAACCCTAACCCTAACACTATCCTAGGCCTGATGATAACCCTAACCCTAACCCTAACACTATCCTAGGTCAGATGCTAACCCTAACGCTAACCCTAACACTATCCTTGACCTGATGCTAACCCTAACCCTAACCCTAACACTATCCTAGGCCTGATGATAACCCTAACCCTAACCCTAACAATATCCTAGGGTTTATGTTAACCCTAACCCTAACACTATCCTAGGGCTGATGCTAACCCTAACCCTAACACTATCCTAGGGCTGATGCTAACCCTAACCAGAACCCTAACACTATCCTAGGGCGGATGCTAACCCTAAGCCTAACACTATCCTAGGCCTGATGATAACCCTAACCCTAACCCTAACACTATCCTAGGGCTAATGCTAACCCTAACCCTAACAGTATCCTAGGGCTGATGCTAACCCTTACCCTAACCCTAACACTATCCTAAGTCTGATGCTAACCCTAGCCCTCAAACTATACTAGGCCTGATGATAACCCTAACCCTAACCTTAACAGTATCCTAGGGCTGATGCTAACCCTAACCCTAAATCTAACACTATCCTAGAGCTGATGCTAACCCTAACCCTAACACTATCCTAGGCCTGATGATAACCCTAACCCTAACCCTGACACTATCCTAGGGCTGATGCTAACCCTAACCCTAACACTATCCTAGGGCGGATGCTAACCCTAACCCTAACCCTAACACTATCCTAGAACTGATGCTAACCCTAACACTAACACTATCCTAGGGCTGATGCTAACCCTAACCCTAACCCTAACATTATCCTAGGGCGGATGCTAACCCTAACCCTAACTCTAACACTATCTTAGGGCTGAGGATAACCCTAACCCTAACACTATCCTACGGCTGATGCTAACCCTAACCCTAACCCTAACACTATCCCAGGGCTGATGCTAACCCTAACCCTAACACTATCCTAGGCCTGATGCTAACCCTAACCCTAACACTAACGCTATCCTAGGGCTGATGCTAACCCTAACCCTAACACTATCCTAGGGCTGATGCTAACCCTAACCCTAACCCTAACACTATCCTAGGGCTGATGCTAACCCTAACCCTAACACTATCCTAGGCCTGATGATAACCCTAACACTAACCCTAACACTATCCTAGGGCTGATGCTAACCCTAACCCTAACACTATCCTAGGGCTGATGCTAATCCTAACCCTAACCCTAACACTATCCTAGGGCTGATGATAACCCTAACGCTAACCCTAACACTATCCTAGGGGTGATGCTAACCCTAACCCTAACCCTAACACTATCCTAGGCCTGATGCTAACCCTATCCCTAAAACTAACACTCTCCTAGGGATGAGGCTAACCCTAACCCTAACACTATCTACGGCTGATGCTAACCCTAACACTAACCCAAACACTATCCTAGGGTTGATGCTAACCCTAACCCTAACACTATCCTAGGGCTGATGCTAACCCTAACACTAACCCTAACACTATCCTTGGGCTGATGCTAACCCTAACCCTAACACTATCCTGGGCCTGATGCTAACCCTAATCCTAACCCTAACACTATCCTAGGGCTGATGCTAACCCTAACCCTAACACTATCCTAGGGCTGATGCTAAACCTAACCATAACCCTAACACTATCCTAGGGCTGATGCTCACCCTAACCCTAACCCTAACACTATCCTAGGGCTGATGCTAACCCTAACCCTAACACTATCCTAAGCCTGATGCTAACCCTAACCCTAACAGTATCCTAGGGCTGATGCTAACCCTAACCCTAACCCTAACACTATCCTAGGCCTGATGCTAACCCTACCCCTAACCCTAAAACTCTCCTAGGGCTGAGGCTAACCCTAACCCTAACACTATCCTGGGCCTGATGCTAACACTAACCCTAACCCTAACACTATCCTAGGGCTGATGCTAACCCTAACCCTAACACTATCCTTGGGCTGATGCTAACCCTAACCCTAACCCTAACACTATCCTAGGGCTGATGCTAACCCTAACACTAACACTATCCTAGGGCTGATGCTAACCGTAACCCTAACCCTTAACATTATCCTAGGGCTGATGCTAACCCTAACCCTAACCCTAACACTATCCTAGGGCTGATGCTAACCCTAACCCTAATACTATCCTAGGGCTGATGCTAACCCTAACCCTAACCCTAACACTATCCTAGGGCTGATGCTAAACCTAACCATAACCCTAACACTATCCTAGGGCTGATGCTCACCCTAACCCTAACCCTAACACTATCCTAGGGCTGATGCTAACCCTAACCCTAACACTATCCTAGGCCTGATGCTAACCCTAACCCTAATAGTATCCTAGGGCTGATGCTAACCCTAACCCTAACCCTAACACTATCCTAGGCCTGATGCTAACCCTATCCCTAACCCTAACACTCTCCTCGGCTGAGGCTAACCCTAACCCTAACACTGTCCTACGGCTAATGCTAACCCTAACCCTAACCCAAACACTATCCTAGGGTTCATGCTAACCCTAACCCTAACACTATCCTAGGGCTGATGCTAACCCTAACCCTAACCCTAACACTATCCTTGGGCTGATGCTAACCCTAACCCTAACACTATCCTGGGCCTGATGCTAACCCTAACCCTAACCCTAACACTATCCTAGGGCTGATGCTAACCATAACCCTAACACTATCCTTGGGCTGATGCTAACCCTAACCCTAACCCTAACACTATCCTAGGGCAGATGCTAACCCTAACGCTAACCCTAACACTATCCTTGAACTGATGCTAACCCTAACCCTAACCCTAACACTGTCCTAGGGCGGATGCTAACCCTAACCCTAACACTATCCTAGGGCTGATGCTAACCCTAACCCTAACCCTAACACTGTCCTAGGGCTGATGCTAACCCTAATCCTAACACTATCCTAGGCCTGATGATAACCCTAACCCTAACCCTAACACTATCCTAGGGCTGATGCTAACCCTAACCCTAACAGTATCCTAGGGCTGATGCTAACCCTAACCCTAACCCTAACACTATCCTAAGTCTGATGCTAACCCTAGCCCTCAAACTATACTAGGCCTGATGATAACCCTAACCCTAACCTTAACACTATCCTAGGGCTGATGCTAACCCTAACCCTAAATCTAACACTATCCTAGAGCAGATGCTAACCCTAACCCTAACACTATCCTAGGCCTGATGATAACCCTAACCCTAACCCTAACACTATCCTAGGGCTGATGCTAACCCTAACCCTAAACCTAACACTATCCTAGGGCTGATGCTAACCCTAACGCTAACCCTAACACTATCCTAGGGGTGATGCTAACCCTAACCCTAACCCTAACACTATCCTAGGCCTGATGCTAACCCTATCCCTAACCCTAACACTCTCCTAGGGCTGAGGCTAACCCTAACCCTAACACTATCTAGGGCTGATGCTAACCCTAACCCTAACCCAAACACTATCCTAGGGTTGATGCTAACCCTAACCCTAACACTATCCTAGGGCTGAGGCTAACCCTAACCCTAACCCTAACACTATCCTTGGGCTGATGCTAACCCTAACCCTAACAGTATCCTGGTCCTGATGCTAACCCTAATCCTAACCCTAACACTATTCTAGGGCTGATGCTAACCCTAACCCTAACACTGTCCTAGGGCTGATGCTAAACCTAACCATAACCCTAACACTATCCTAGGGCTGATGCTCACCCTAACCCTAACCCTAACACTATCCTAGGGCTGATGCTAACCCTAACCCTAACACTATCCTAGGCCTGATGCTAACCCTAACCCTAACAGTATCCTAGGGCTGATGCTAACCCTAACCCTAACCCTAACACTATCCTAAGCCTGATTCTAACCCTATCCCTAACCCTATCACTCTCCTAGGGCTGAGGCTAACCCTAACCCTAACACTGTCCTATGGCTGATGCTAACCCTAACCATAACCCAAACACTCTCCTAGGGTTGATGCTAACCCTAACCCTAACACTATCCTAGGGCTGATGCTAACCCTAACCCTAACCCTAACACTATCCTTGGGCTGATGCTAACCCTAACCCTAACACTATCCTGGGCCTGATGCTAACCCTAACCCTAACCCTAACACTATCCTAGGGCTGATGCTAACCCTAACCCTAACACTATCCTTGGGCTGATGCTAACCCTAACCCTAACCCTAACACTATCCTAGGGCAGATGCTAACCCTAACGGTAACCCTAACACTATCCTTGAACTGATGCTAACCCTAACCCTAACCCTAACACTATCCTAGGGCGGATGCTAACCCTAACCCTAACCCTAACACTATCCTAGGGCTGATGCTAACCCTAACACTAACACTATCCTAGGGCTGATGCTAACCGTAACCCTAACCCTTAACATTATCCTAGGGCTGATGCTAACCCTAACCCTAACTCTAACACTATCTTAGGGCTGAGGCTAACGTTAACCCTAACACTATCCTACGGCTGATGCTAACCCTAACCCTAACCTTAACACTATCCTAGGGCTGATGCTAACCCTAACCCTAACACTATCCTAGGCCTGATGCTAACCCTAACCCTAACCCTAACACTATCCTAGGGCTGATGCTAACCCTAACCCTAACACTATCCTAGGGCTGATGCTAACCCTAACCCTAACCCTAACACTATCCTAGGGCTGATGCTAACCCTAACCCTAACACTATCCTAGGCCTGATGATAACCCTAACCCTAACCCTAACACTATCCTAGGGCTGATGCTAACCCTAACCCTAACACTATCCTTGGGCTGATGCTAACAGTAACCCTAACCCTAACACTATCCTAGGCCTGATGATAACCCTAACCCTAACCCTAACACTATCCTAGGGCTGATGCTAACCCTAACCCTAACACTATCCTAGGCCTGATGCTAACCCTAACCCTAACCCTAACACTATCCTAGGGCTGATGCTAACCCTAACCCTAATACTATCCTAGGGCTGATGCTAACCCTAACCCTAACCCTAACACTATCCTAGGGCTGATGCTAACCCTAACCCTAACACTATCCTAGGCCTGATGATAACCCTAACCCTAACCCTAACACTATCCTAGGTCAGATGCTAACCCTAACGCTAACCCTAACACTATCCTTGAACTGATGCTAACCCTAACCCTAACCCTAACACTATCCTAGGCCTGATGATGACCCTAACCCTAACCCTAACACTATCCTAGGGTTTATGTTAACCCTAACCCTAACACTATCCTAGGGCTGATGCTAACCCTAACACTAACACTATCCTAGGGCTGATGCTAACCGTAACCCTAACCCTTAACATTATCCTAGGGCTGATGCTAACCCTAACCCTAACTCTAACACTATCTTAGGGCTGAGGCTATCCCTAACCCTAACACTATCCTACGGCTGATGCTAACCCTAACACTAACCTTAACACTATCCTAGGGCTGATGCTAACCCTAACCCTAACACTATCCTAGGCCTGATGCTAACCCTAAACCTAACCCTAACACTATCCTAGGGCTGATGCTAACCCTAACCCTAACACTATCCTAGGGCTGATGATAACCCTAACCCTAACCCTAACACTATCCTAAGGCTGATGCTAACCCTAACCCTAACACTATCCTTGGGCTGATGCTAACAGTAACCCTAACCCTAACACTATCCTAGGCCTGATGATAACCCTAACCCTAACCCTCACACTATCCTAGGGCTGATGCTAACCCTAACCCTAACACTATCCTAGGCCTGATGCTAACCCTAACCCTAACCCTAACACTATCCTAGGGCTGATGCTAACCCTAACCCTGATACTATCCTAGGGCTGATGCTAACCCTAACCCTAACCCTAACACTATCCTAGGGCTGATGCTAACCGTAACCCTAACACTATCCTAGGCCTGATGATAACCCTAACCCTAACCCTAACACTATCCTAGGTCAGATGCTAACCCTAACGCTAACCCTAACACTATCCTTGAACTGATGCTAACCCTAACCCTAACCCTAACACTATCCTAGGCCTGATGATGACCCTAACCCTAACCCTAACACTATCCTAGGGCTGATGCTAACCCTAACCCTAACACTATCCTAGGCCTGATGCTAACCCTAACCCTAACCCTAACACTATCCTAGGGCTGATGCTAACCCTAACCCTAACAGTATCCTAGGGCTGATGCTAACCCTAACCCTAACCCTAACACTATCCTAGGGCTGATGCTAACCCTAACCCTAACACTATCTTAGGCCTGATGATAACCCTAACCCTAACCCTAACACTATCCTAGGGCTGATGCTAACCCTAACCCTAACAGTATCCTAGGGCTGATGCTAACCCTTACCCTAACCCTAACACTATCCTAAGTCTGATGATAACCGTAGCCCTCAAACTATACTAGGCCTGATGATAACCCTAACCCTAACCTTAACAGTATCCTAGGGCTGATGCTAACCCTAACCCTAAATCTAACACTATCCTAGAGCTGATGCTAACCCTAACCCTAACACTATCCTAGGCCTGATGATAACCCTAACCCTAACACTGACACTATCCTAGGGCTGATGCTAACCCTAACCCTAACACTATCCTAGGGCGGATGCTAACCCTAACCTTAACCCTAACACTATCCTAGGGCTGATGCTAACCCTAACACTAACACTATCCTAGGGCTGATGCTAACCCTAACCCTAACCCTAACATTATCCTAGGGCTGATGCTAACCCTAACCCTAACTCTAACACTATCTTAGGGCTGATGCTAACCCTAACCCTAACACTATCCTAGGCCTGATGCGAACCTTAACCCTAACCCTAACACTATCCTAGGGCTGATGCTAACCCTAACCCTAACACTATCCTAGGGCTGATGCTAATCCTAACCCTAACCCTAACACTATCATAGGGCTGATGCTAACCCTAACGCTAACCCTAACACTATCCTAGGGGTGATGCTAACCCTAACCCTAACCCTAACACTATCCTAGGCCTGATGCTAACCCTATCCCTAACCCTAACACTCTCCTAGGGATGAGGCTAACCCTAACCCTAACACTATCTATGGCTGATGCTAACCCTAACCCTAACCCAAACACTATCCTAGGGTTGATGCTAACCCTAACCCTAACACTATCCTAGGGCTGATGCTAACCCTAACACTAACCCTAACACTATCCTTGGGCTGATGCTAACAGTAACCCTAACCCTAACACTATCCTAGGCCTGATGATAACCCTAACCCTAACCCTAACACTATCCTAGGGCTGATGCTAACCCTAACCCTAACACTATCCTAGGCCTGATGCTAACCCTAACCCTAACCCTAACACTATCCTAGGGCTGATGCTAACCCTAACCCTAATACTATCCTAGGGCTGATGCTAACCCTAACCCTAACACTAACACTATCCTAGGGCTGATGCTAACCCTAACCCTAACACTATCCTAGGCCTGATGATAACCCTAACCCTAACCCTAACACTATCCTAGGTCAGATGCTAACCCTAACGCTAACCCTAACACTATCCTTGAACTGATGCTAACCCTAACCCTAACCCTAACACTATCCTAGGCCTGATGATGACCCTAACCCTAACCCTAACAGTATCCTAGGGTTTATGTTAACCCTAACCCTAACACTATCCTAGGGCTGATGCTAACCCTAACACTAACACTATCCTAGGGCTGATGCTAACCGTAACCCTAACCCTTAACATTATCCTAGGGCTGATGCTAACCCTAACCCTAACTCTAACACTATCTTAGGGCTGAGGCTATCCCTAACCCTAACACTATCCTACGGCTGATGCTAACCCTAACCCTAACCTTAACACTATCCTAGGGCTGATGCTAACCCTAACCCTAACACTATCCTAGGCCTGATGCTAACCCTAAACCTAACCCCAACACTATCCTAGGGCTGATGCTAACCCTAACCCTAACACTATCCTAGGGCTGATGCTAACCCTAACCCTAACCCTAACACTATCCTAGGGCTGATGCTAACCCTAACCCTAACACTATCCTAGGCCTGATGATAACCCTAACCCTAACCCTAACACTATCCTAAGGCTGATGCTAACCCTAACCCTAACACTATCCTTGGGCTGATGCTAACAGTAACCCTAACCCTAACACTATCCTAGGCCTGATGATAACCCTAACCCTAACCCTCACACTATCCTAGGGCTGATGCTAACCCTAACCCTAACACTTTCCTAGGCCTGATGCTAACCCTAACCCTAACCCTAACACTATCCTAGGGCTGATGCTAACCCTAACCCTAATACTATCCTAGGGCTGATGCTAACCCTAACCCTAACCCTAACACTATCCTAGGGCTGATGCTAACCCTAACCCTAACACTATCCTAGGCCTGATGATAACCCTAACCCTAACCCTAACACTATCCTAGGTAAGATGCTAACCCTAACCCTAACCCTAACACTATCCTACGGCTGATGATAACCCTAACCCTAACACTATCCTAGGGCTGATGCTGACCCTAAGCCTAACACTATCCTAGGCCTGATGCTAACCCTAACCCTAACACTATCCTAGGGCTGATGCTAACCCTAACCCTAACCCTAACACTATCCTAGGCCTGATGCTAACATTATAACTAACCCTAACACTCTCCTAGGGCTGAGGCTAACCCTAACCCTAACACTATCCTAGGGCTGATGCTAACCCTAACCCTAACCCTAACAGTATCCTAGGGCTGATGCTAACCCTAACCCTAACACTATCCTAGGGCTGATACTAACCCTAACCATAACCCTAACACTATCCTAGGGCTGATGCTAACCCTAACCCTAACAATACCCTAGGGCTGATGCTAACCCTAACCCTAACCCTAACACTATCCTAGGGCTGATGCTAACCCTAACCCCAAACCTAACACTATCCTAGAGCTGATGCTAACCCTAACACTAACCCTAACCCTAACCCTAACACTCTCCTAGGGCTGATGCTAAACCTAACCCTAACCCTAACACTATCCTACTGCTGATGATAACCCTAACCCTAACCCTAACACTATCCTAGGGCTGATGCTAACCCTAAACCTAACCCTAACACTATCCTAGTGCTGATGCTAGCCCTAACACTAACACTATCCTAGGGCTGATGCTAACCCTAACCCTAACACTATTCTAGGGCTGATGCTAACCCTAACCCTAACCCTAACACTATTCTAGGGCTGACGCTAACCATAAACCTAACCCTAACCCAGACACTATTCTAGGGCTGATGCTAACCCTAACCCTAACCCTAACACTATCTTTGGGCTGATGCTAACCCTAACCCTAACCCTAACACTATCCTAGGGCTCATGCTAAACCTAACCCTAACACTATCTTAGGGCTGATGCTAACCCTAACCCTAACCCTAACACTATCCTATGGCTGATGCTAACCCTAACCCTAACACTATCCTAGGGATGATGCTAACCCTAACCCTAACCCTAACCCTAACACTCTCCTACGGCTGAGGCTAACCCTATCCCTAACCCTAACACTATCCTAGGGCTGATGCTAACCCTAACCCTAACACTATCCTAGGGATGATGCTAACCCTAACCCTAACCCTAACCCTAACACTATCCTAGGCCTGATGCTAACCCTAAACCTAACCCTAACACTATCCTAGGGCTGATGCTAACCCTAACCCTAACACTATCCTAGGGCTGATGCTAACCCTAACCCTAACCCTAACACTATCCTAGGGCTGATGCTAACCCTAACCCTAACACTATCCTAGGCCTGATGATAACCCTAACCCTAACCCTAACACTATCCTAAGGCTGATGCTAACCCTAACCCTAACACTATCCTTGGGCTGATGCTAACAGTAACCCTAACCCTAACACTATCCTAGGCCTGATGATAACCCTAACCCTAACCCTCACACTATCCTAGGGCTGATGCTAACCCTAACCCTAACACTATCCTAGGCCTGATGCTAACCCTAACCCTAACCCTAACACTATCCTAGGGCTGATGCTAACCCTAACCCTGATACTATCCTAGGGCTGATGCTAACCCTAACCCTAACCCTAACACTATCCTAGGGCTGATGCTAACCCTAACCCTAACACTATCCTAGGCCTGATGATAACCCTAACCCTAACCCTAACACTATCCTAGGTCAGATGCTAATCCTAACGCTAACCCTAACACTATCCTTGAACTGATGCTAACCCTAACCCTAACCCTAACACTATCCTAGGCCTGATGATGACCCTAACCCTAACCCTAACACTATCCTAGGGCTGATGCTAACCCTAACCCTAACACTATCCTAGGCCTGATGCTAACCCTAACCCTAACCCTAACACTATCCTAGGGCTGATGCTAACCCTAACCCTAACAGTATCCTAGGGCTGATGCTAACCCTAACCCTAACCCTAACACTATCCTAGGGCTGATGCTAACCCTAACCCTAACACTATCTTAGGCCTGATGATAACCCTAACCCTAACCCTAACACTATCCTAGGGCTGATGCTAACCCTAACCCTAACAGTATCCTAGGGCTGATGCTAACCCTTACCCTAACCCTAACACTATCCTAAGTCTGATGATAACCGTAGCCCTCAAACTATACTAGGCCTGATGATAACCCTAACCCTAACCTTAACAGTATCCTAGGGCTGATGCTAACCCTAACCCTAAATCTAACACTATCCTAGAGCTGATGCTAACCCTAACCCTAACACTATCCTAGGCCTGATGATAACCCTAACCCTAACACTGACACTATCCTAGGGCTGATGCTAACCCTAACCCTAACACTATCCTAGGGCGGATGCTAACCCTAACCTTAACCCTAACACTATCCTAGGGCTGATGCTAACCCTAACACTAACACTATCCTAGGGCTGATGCTAACCCTAACCCTAAACCTAACATTATCCTAGGGCTGATGCTAACCCTAACCCTAACTCTAACACTATCTTAGGGCTGATGCTAACCCTAACCCTAACACTATCCTAGGCCTGATGCGAACCTTAACCCTAACCCTAACACTATCCTAGGGCTGATGCTAACCCTAACCCTAACACTATCCTAGGGCTGATGCTAATCCTAACCCTAACCCTAACACTATCATAGGGCTGATGCTAACCCTAACGCTAACCCTAACACTATCCTAGGGGTGATGCTAACCTTAACCCTAACCCTAACACTATCCTAGGCCTGATGCTAACCCTATCCCTAACCCTAACACTCTCCTAGGGATGAGGCTAACCCTAACCCTAACACTATCTATGGCTGATGCTAACCCTAACCCTAACCCAAACACTATCCTAGGGTTGATGCTAACCCTAACCCTAACACTATCCTAGGGCTGATGCTAACCCTAACACTAACCCTAACACTATCCTTGGGCTGATGCTAACAGTAACCCTAACCCTAACACTATCCTAGGCCTGATGATAACCCTAACCCTAACCCTAACACTATCCTAGGGCTGATGCTAACCCTAACCCTAACACTATCCTAGGCCTGATGCTAACCCTAACCCTAACCCTAACACTATCCTAGGGCTGATGCTAACCCTAACCCTAATACTATCCTAGGGCTGATGCTAACCCTAACCCTAACACTAACACTATCCTAGGGCTGATGCTAACCCTAACCCTAACACTATCCTAGGCCTGATGATAACCCTAACCCTAACCCTAACACTATCCTAGGTCAGATGCTAACCCTAACGCTAACCCTAACACTATCCTTGAACTGATGCTAACCCTAACCCTAACCCTAACACTATCCTAGGCCTGATGATGACCCTAACCCTAACCCTAACAGTATCCTAGGGTTTATGTTAACCCTAACCCTAACACTATCCTAGGGCTGATGCTAACCCTAACACTAACACTATCCTAGGGCTGATGCTAACCGTAACCCTAACCCTTAACATTATCCTAGGGCTGATGCTAACCCTAACCCTAACTCTAACACTATCTTAGGGCTGAGGCTATCCCTAACCCTAACACTATCCTACGGCTGATGCTAACCCTAACCCTAACCTTAACACTATCCTAGGGCTGATGCTAACCCTAACCCTAACACTATCCTAGGCCTGATGCTAACCCTAAACCTAACCCTAACACTATCCTAGGGCTGATGCTAACCCTAACCCTAACACTATCCTAGGGCTGATGCTAACCCTAACCCTAACCCTAACACTATCCTAGGGCTGATGCTAACCCTAACCCTAACACTATCCTAGGCCTGATGATAACCCTAACCCTAACCCTAACACTATCCTAAGGCTGATGCTAACCCTAACCCTAACACTATCCTTGGGCTGATGCTAACAGTAACCCTAACCCTAACACTATCCTAGGCCTGATGATAACCCTAACCCTAACCCTCACACTATCCTAGGGCTGATGCTAACCCTAACCCTAACACTTTCCTAGGCCTGATGCTAACCCTAACCCTAACCCTAACACTATCCTAGGGCTGATGCTAACCCTAACCCTAATACTATCCTAGGGCTGATGCTAACCCTAACCCTAACCCTAACACTATCCTAGGGCTGATGCTAACCCTAACCCTAACACTATCCTAGGCCTGATGATAACCCTAACCCTAACCCTAACACTATCCTAGGTAAGATGCTAACCCTAACCCTAACCCTAACACTATCCTACGGCTGATGATAACCCTAACCCTAACACTATCCTAGGGCTGATGCTGACCCTAAGCCTAACACTATCCTAGGCCTGATGCTAACCCTAACCCTAACACTATCCTAGGGCTGATGCTAACCCTAACCCTAACCCTAACACTATCCTAGGCCTGATGCTAACATTATAACTAACCCTAACACTCTCCTAGGGCTGAGGCTAACCCTAACCCTAACACTATCCTAGGGCTGATGCTAACCCTAACCCTAACCCTAACAGTATCCTAGGGCTGATGCTAACCCTAACCCTAACACTATCCTAGGGCTGATACTAACCCTAACCATAACCCTAACACTATCCTAGGGCTGATGCTAACCCTAACCCTAACAATACCCTAGGGCTGATGTTAACCCTAACCCTAACCCTAACACTATCCTAGGGCTGATGCTAACCGTAACCCCAAACCTAACACTATCCTAGAGCTGATGCTAACCCTAACACTAACCCTAACCCTAACCCTAACACTATCCTAGGGCTGATGCTAAACCTAACCCTAACCCTAACACTATCCTACTGCTGATGATAACCCTAACCCTAACCCTAACACTATCCTAGGGCTGATGCTAACCCTAAACCTAACCCTAACACTATCCTAGTGCTGATGCTAGCCCTAACACTAACACTATCCTAGGGCTGATGCTAACCCTAACCCTAACACTATTCTAGGGCTGATGCTAACCCTAACCCTAACCCTAACACTATTCTAGGGCTGACGCTAACCATAAACCTAACCCTAACCCAGACACTATTCTAGGGCTGATGCTAACCCTAACCCTAACCCTAACACTATCTTTGGGCTGATGCTAACCCTAACCCTAACCCTAACACTATCCTAGGGCTCATGCTAAACCTAACCCTAACACTATCTTAGGGCTGATGCTAACCCTAACCCTAACCCTAACACTATCCTATGGCTGATGCTAACCCTAACCCTAACACTATCCTAGGGATGATGCTAACCCTAACCCTAACCCTAACCCTAACACTCTCCTACGGCTGAGGCTAACCCTATCCCTAACCCTAACACTATCCTAGGGCTGATGCTAACCCTAACCCTAACACTATCCTAGGGATGATGCTAACCCTAACCCTAACCCAAACCCTAACACTATCCTACGGCTGATGATAACCCTAACCCTAACCCTAACACTATCCTAGGGCTGATGCTAACGCTAACCCTAACACTATCCTAGGCCTGATTCTAACCCTAACCATAACACTATCCTAGGGCTGATGCTAACCCTAACCCTAACCCTAACACTATCCTAGGGCTGATGCTAACCCTAACCCTAACCCTAACACTATCCTAGGGTTGATGCTAACCCTAACCTTAACACTATCCTAGGCCTGATGCTAACCCTAACCATAACCCTAACACTATCCTAGGGCTCATGCTAACCCTAACCCTAACAGTATCCTAGGGCTGATGCTAACCCGACCCCTAACCCTAACACTATCCTAGGGCTGATGCTAACCTTAACCCCAAACCTAACACTATCCTAGAGCTGATGCTAACCCTAACAATAACCCTAACCCTAAACCTAATAGTATCCTAGGGCTGATGTTAACCGTAACCCTAACCCTAACACTATCCTAGGGTTCATGCTAACCCTAACCCTAACACTATCCTCGGGCTGAAGCTAACCCTAACCCTCACCCTAACACTATCCTAGGTCTGATGCTAACCCTAGCCCCCACACAATCCTAGGCCTGATGATAACCCTAACCCTAACACGATCGTAGGGCTGATGCTAACCCTAACCCTAAACCTAACACTATCCTAGAGCTGATGCTAACCCTAACCCTAACACTATCATAGGCCTGATGATAACCCTAACCCTAACCCTAACACTATCCTAGGGCTGATGCTAACCCTAATCCTAACACTATCCTAGGGCTGATTCTAACCCTAACCCTAACCCTTACACTATCCTAGGGCTGATGCTAACCCTAACCCTAACCCTAACACTATCCTACGGCTGATGATAACCCTAACCCTAACACTATCCTAGGGCTCATGCTGACCCTAAGCCTAACACTATCCTAGGCCTGATGCTAACCCTAACCCTAACACTATCCTAGGGCTGATGCTAACCCTAACCCTAACCCTAACACTATCCTAGGCCTGATGCTAACATTATAACTAACCCTAACACTCTCCTAGGGCTGAGGCTAACCCTAACCCTAACACTATCCTAGGGCTGATGCTAACCCTAACCCTAACCCTAACAGTATCCTAGGGCTGATGCTAACCCTAACCCTAACACTATCCTAGGGCTGATACTAACCCTAACCATAACCCTAACACAATCCTAGGGCTGATGCTAACCCTAACCCTAACAATACCCTAGGGCTGATGCTAACCCTAACCCTACCCCTAACACTATCCTAGGGCTGATGCTAACCCTAACCCCAAACCTAACACTATCCTAGAGCTGATGCTAACCCTAACACTAACCCTAACCCTAACCCTAACACTATCCTAGGGCTGATGCTAAACCTAACCCTAACCCTAACACTATCCTACTGCTGATGATAACCCTAACCCTAACCCTAACACTATCCTAGGGCTGATGCTAACCCTAACCCTAACACTATCCTAGGCCTGATGCTAACCCTAACCCTAACACTATCCTACGCCTGATGCTAATCCTAACCCTAACACTATCCTAGGGAGGATGCTAACCCTAACCCTAACACTCTCCTAGGGCTGAGGCTAACCCTAACCCTAACACTATCCTAGGGCTGATGCTAACCGTAACCCTAACCCTAACACTATCCTAGGTTTGATGCTAACCCTATCCCTCACACAATCCTAGGCCTGAGGATAACACTAACCCTAACACGATCCTAGGGCTGATGCTAACCCTAACCCTAACCCTAACACTATCCTAGAGCTGATGCTAACCCTAATCCTAACACTATCCTAGGCCGGATGATAACCCCAACCCTAACCCTAACACTATCCTAGGGCTGATGCTAACCCTAACCCGAACACTATCCTAGGGCTGATGCTAACCCTAACCCTAACCCTAACACTATCCTTGAGCTGATGCTAACCCTAACCCTAACCCTAACCGTAACCCTAATACTATCCTAGGCCTGATTCCAGCCATATCCCTAACCCTAACACTATCCTCGGGTTGATGATAACCTAACCCTAACACTATCCTAGGGCTGAAGCTAACCCTAACTCTCACCCTAACACTATCCTAGGTCTGATGCTAACCCTAGCCCTCACACTATCCTAGGCCTGATGATAACCGTAACCCTAACCCTAACACGATCCTAGGGGTGATGCTAACCCTAACCCTAACCCTAACACTATCCTAGAGCTGATGCTAACCCTAACCCTAACACTATCGTAGGCCTGATGATAACCCTAACCCTAACCCTAACACTATCCTAGGGCTGATGCTAACCCTAACCCTAACACAATCCTAGGGCTGATGCTAACCCTAACCCTAACCCTAACACTATCCTAGGGCCGATGCTAACCCTAATCCTAACCCTAACACTATCCTAGGCCTGATGATAACAATATCCCTAACCCTAACACAATCCTAGGGCTTATGCTAACCCTAATCCTAACACTAACACTATCCTAGGGCTGATGCTAACCCTAACCCTAACCCTAACACTATCCTAGGGCTGATGCTAACCCTAAACTTAACGCTAACACTATCCTAGTGCTGATGCTAGCCCTAACACTAACACTATCCTAGGGCTGATGCTAACCCTAACCCTAACACTATTCTAGGGCTGATGCTAACCCTAACCCTAACCCTAACACTATTCTAGGGCTGACGCTAACCATAAACCTAACCCTAACCCAGACACTATTCTAGGGCTGATGCTAACCCTAACCCTAACCCTAACACTATCTTTGGGCTGATGCTAACCCTAACCCTAACCCTAACACTATCCTAGGGCTCATGCTAAACCTAACCCTAACACTATCTTAGGGCTGATGCTAACCCTAACCCTAACCCTAACACTATCCTATGGCTGATGCTAACCCTAACCCTAACACTATCCTAGAGATGATGCTAACCCTAACCCTAACCCTAACCCTAACACTCTCCTACGGCTGAGGCTAACCCTATCCCTAACCCTAACACTATCCTAGGGCTGATGCTAACCCTAACCCTAACACTATCCTAGGGATGATGCTAACCCTAACCCTAACCCTAACCCTAACACTATCCTACGGCTGATGATAACCCTAACCCTAACCCTAACACTATCCTAGGGCTGATGCTAACGCTAACCCTAACACTATCCTAGGCCTGATTCTAACCCTAACCATAACACTATCCTAGGGCTGATGCTAACCCTAACCCTAACCCTAACACTATCCTAGGGCTGATGCTAACCCTAACCCTAACCCTAACACTATCCTAAGGTTGATGCTAACCCTAACCCTAACACTATCCTAGGCCTGATGCTAACCCTAACCATAACCCTAACACTATCCTAGGGCTCATGCTAACCCTAACCCTAACAGTATCCTAGGGCTGATGCTAACCCGACCCCTAACCCTAACACTATCCTAGGGCTGATGCTAACCTTAACCCCAAACCTAACACTATCCTAGAGCTTATGCTAACCCTAACAATAACCCTAACCCTAAACCTAATAGTATCCTAGGGCTGATGTTAACCGTAACCCTAACCCTAACACTATCCTAGGGTTGATGCTAACCCTAACCCTAACACTATCCTCGGGCTGAAGCTAACCCTAACCCTCACCCTAACACTATCCTAGGTCTGATGCTAACCCTAGCCCCCACACAATCCTAGGCCTGATGATAACCCTAACCCTAACACGATCGTAGGGCTGATGCTAACCCTAACCCTAAACCTAACACTATCCTAGAGCTGATGCTAACCCTAACCCTAACACTATCATAGGCCTGATGATAACCCTAACCCTAACCCTAACACTATCCTAGGGCTGATGCTAACCCTAACCCTAACACTATCCTAGGGCTGATGCTAACCCTAACCCTAACCCTTACACTATCCTAGGGCTGATGCTAACCCTAACCCTAACCCTAACACTATCCTACGGCTGATGATAACCCTAACCCTAACACTATCCTAGGGCTGATGCTGACCCTAAGCCTAACACTATCCTAGGCCTGATGCTAACCCTAACCCTAACACTATCCTAGGGCTGATGCTAACCCTAACCCTAACCCTAACACTATCCTAGGCCTTATGCTAACATTATAACTACCCTAACACTCTCCTAGGGCTGAGGCTAACCCTAACCCTAACACTATCCTAGGGCTGATGCTAACCCTAACCCTAACCCTAACAGTATCCTAGGGCTGATGCTAACCCTAACCCTAACACTATCCTAGGGCTGATACTAACCCTAACCATAACCCTAACACTATCCTAGGGCTGATGCTAACCCTAACCCTAACAATACCCTAGGGCTGATGCTAACCCTAACCCTAACCCTAACACTATCCTAGGGCTGATGCTAACCCTAACCCCAAACCTAACACTATCCTAGAGCTGATGCTAACCCTAACACTAACCCTAACCCTAACCCTAACACTATCCTAGGGCTGATGCTAAACCTAACCCTAACCCTAACACTATCCTACTGCTGATGATAACCCTAACCCTAACCCTAACACTATCCTAGGGCTGATGCTAACCCTAACCCTAACACTATCCTAGGCCTGATGCTAACCCTAACCCTAACACTATCCTACGCCTGATGCTAATCCTAACCCTAACACTATCCTAGGGAGGATGCTAACCCTAACCCTAACACTCTCCTAGGGCTGAGGCTAACCCTAACCCTAACACTATCCTAGGGCTGATGCTAACCGTAACCCTAACCCTAACATTATCCTAGGTTTGATGCTAACCCTATCCCTCACACAATCCTAGGCCTGAGGATAACACTAACCCTAACACGATCCTAGGGCTGATGCTAACACTAACCCTAACCCTAACACTATCCTAGAGCTGATGCTAACCCTAATCCTAACACTATCCTAGGCCGGATGATAACCCCAACCCTAACCCTAACACTATCCTAGGGCTGATGCTAACCCTAACCCGAACACTATCCTAGGGCTGATGCTAACCCTAACCCTAACCCTAACACTATCCTTGAGCTGATGCTAACCCTAACCCTAACCCTAACCGTAACCCTAATACTATCCTAGGGCTGATTCCAGCCATATCCCTAACCCTAACACTATCCTCGGGTTGATGATAACCTAACCCTAACACTATCCTAGGGCTGAAGCTAACCCTAACTCTCACCCTAACACTATCCTAGGTCTGATGCTAACCCTAGCCCTCACACTATCCTAGGCCTGATGATAACCGTAACCCTAACCCTAACACGATCCTAGGGGTGATGCTAACCCTAACCCTAACCCTAACACTATCCTAGAGCTGATGCTAACCCTAACCCTAACACTATCCTAGGCCTGATGATAACCCTAACCCTAACCCTAACACTATCCTAGGGCTGATGCTAACCCTAACCCTAACACAATCCTAGGGCTGATGCTAACCCTAACCCTAACCCTAACACTATCCTAGGGCTGACGCTAACCATAACCCTAACCCTAACCCTAACACTATCCTAGGGCTGATGCTAACCCTAACCCTAACACTATCCTACGGCTGATGCTAACCCTAACCCTAACCCTAACACTATCCTAGGGCTGATGCTAACCCTAACCTTAACACTATCCTAGGGCTGATGCTAACCCTAACCATAACCCTAACCCTAACACTATCCTAGGGCTGAGGCTAACCCTAACCCTAACACTATCCTACGGCCGATGCTAACCCTAACCCTAACTCTAACACTATCCTAAGGCTGATGCTAACCCTAACACTAACACTATCCTAGGCCTGGTGCTAACCCTAACCCTAACCCTAACAGTATCCTAGGGCTGATGCTAACCCTAAATCTAACACTATCTGAGGGCTGATGCTAACCCTAATTCTAACTCTAACACTATTCTAGGGCTGATGCTAACCCTAACACTAACCCTAACACTGTACTAGGTCTGATGCTAACCCTAACCCTAACCCTAACACTATCCTAGGGCTGATGCTAACCCTAACCCTAACAATATCTTAGGCCTGATGATATCCCTAACCCTAACCTTAACACTATCCTAGGGCTGATGCTAACCCTAACCCTTACCCTAACACTATCCTAGGGCTGATGCTAAACCTAACCATAACCCTAACACTATCCTAGGGCTGATGCTAACCCTAACCCTAACACTATCCTAGGGCTGATGCTAACCCTAAACCTAACCCTAACACTCTCCTAGGGCTGAGGCTAACGCTAACCCTAACACTATCCTAGGGCTGATGCTAACCCTATCCCTAACCCTAACACTATTCCAGGGCTGATGCTAACCCTAACCCTAACCCTAACACTATCCTAGGGCCGATGCTAACCCTAATCCTAACCCTAACACTATCCTAGGCCTGATGATAACAATATCCCTAACCCTAACACAATCCTAGGGCTTATGCTAACCCTAATCCTAACACTAACACTATCCTAGGGCTGATGCTAACCCTAACCCTAACCCTAACACTATCCTAGGGCTGATGCTAACCCTAAACCTAACCCTAACACTATCCTAGGGCTGATGCTAGCCCTAACACTAACACTATGCTAGGGCTGATGCTAACCCTAACCCTAACACTATCCTAGGGCTGATGCTAACCCTAACCCTAACCCTAATACTCTTCTAGGGCTGACGCTAACCATAAACCTAACCCTAACCCAGACACTATTCTAGGGCTGATGCTAAACCTAACCCTAACCCTAACACTATCCTTGGGCTGATGCTAACCCTAACCCTAACCCTAACACTATCCTAGGGCTGATGCTAAACCTAACCCTAACACTATCTTAGGGCTGATGCTAACCCTAACCCTAACCCTAACACTATCCTAGGGCTGATGCTAACCCTAACCCTAACACTATCCTAGGGATGATGCTAACCCTAACCCTAACCCTAACCCTAACACTATCCTACGGCTGATGATAACCCTAACCCTAACCCTAACACTATCCTAGGGCTGATGCTAACGCTAACCCTAACACTATCCTAGGCCTGATTCTAACCCTAACCTTAACACTATCCTAGGGCTGATGCTAACCCTAACCCTAACCCTAACACTATCCTAGGCCTGATGCTAACCCTATCCCTAACCCTAACACTCTCCTAGGGCTGAGGCTAACCCTAACCCTAACACTATCCTAGGGCTGATGCTAACCCTAACCCTAACCCTAACACTATCCTAGGGTTGATGCTAACCCTAACCCTAACACTATCCTAGGCCTGATGCTAACCCTAACCCTAACCCTAACACTATCCTAGGGCTGATGCTAACCCTAACCCTAACACTATCCTAGGGCTGATGCTAACCCGACCCCTAACCCTAACACTATCCTAGGGCTGATGCTAACCTTTACCCCAAAACTAACACTATCCTAGAGCTGATGCTAACCCTAACAATAACCCTAACCCTAAACCTAATAGTATCCTAGGGCTGATGTTAACCGTAACCCTAAACCTAACACTATCCTAAGGTTGATGCTAACCCTAACCCTAACACTATCCTCGGGCTGAAGCTAACCCTAACCCTCACCCTAACACTATCCTAGGTCTGATGCTAACCCTAGCCCCCACACAATCCTAGGCCTGATGATAACCCTAACCCTAACACGATCGTAGGGCTGATGCTAACCCTAACCCTAAACCTAACACTATCCTAGAGCTGATGCTAACCCTAACCCTAACACTAACATAGGCCTGATGATAACCCTAACCCTAACCCTAACACTATCCTAGGGCTGATGCTAACCCTAACCCTAACACTATCCTAGGGCTGATGCTAACCCTAACCCTAACCCTTACACTATCCTAGGGCTCATGCTAACCCTAACCCTAACCCTAACACTATCCTACGGCTGGTGATAACCCTAACCCTAACCCTAACACTATCCTAGGGCTGATGCTAACCCTAACCCTAACACTATCCTAGGCCTGATGCTAACCCTAACCCTAACACTATCCTAGGGCTGATGCTAACCCTAACCCTAACCCTAACACTATCCTAGGCCTGATGCTAACATTATAACTAACCCTAACACTCTCCTAGGGCTGAGGCTAACCCTAACCCTAACACTATCCTAGGGCTGATGCTAACCCTAACCCTAACCCTAACAGTATCCTAGGGCTGATGCTAACCCTAACCCTAACACTATCCTAGGGCTGATACTAACCCTAACCATAACCCTAACACTATCCTAGGGCTGATGCTAACCCTAACCCTAACAATATCCTAGGGCTGATGCTAACCCTAACCCTAACCCTAACACTATCCTAGGGCTGATGCTAACCCTAACCCCAAACCTAACACTATCCTAGAGCTGATGCTAACCCTAACACTAACCCTAACCCTAACCCTAACACTATCCTAGGGCTGATGCTAAACCTAACCCTAACCCTAACACTATCCTACTGCTGATGATAACCCTAACCCTAACCCTAACACTATCCTAGGGCTGATGCTAACCCTAACCCTAACATTATCCTAGGCCTGATGCTAACCCTAACCCTAACACTATCCTACGCCTGATGCTAATCCTAACACTAACACTATCCTAGGGCTGATGCTAACCCTAACCCTAACACTCTCCTAGGGCTGAGGCTAACCCTAACCCTAACACTATCCTAGGGCTGATGCTAACCGTAACCCTAACCCTAACACTATCCTAGGGTTGATGCTAACCCTAACCCTAACACTATCCTCGGGCTGAAGCTAACCCTAACCCTCACCCTAACACTATCCTAGGTTTGATGCTAACCCTATCCCTCACACAATCCTAGGCGTGATGATAACACTAACCCTAACACGATCCTAGGGATCATGCTAACCCTAACCCTAACCCTAACACTATCCTAGAGCTGATGCTAACCCTAACCCTAACACTATCCTAGGGCGGATGATAACCCCAACCCTAACCCTAACACTATCCTAGGTCTGATGCTAACCCTAACCCGAACACTATCCTAGGGCTGATGCTAACCCTAAACCTAACCCTAACACTATCCTTGAGCTGATGCTAACCCTAACCCTAACCCTAACCGTAACGCTAATACTATCCTAGGGCTGATTCCAGCCGTATCCCTAACCCTAACACTATCCTCGGGTTGATGATAACCTAACCCTAACACTATCCTAGGGCTGATGCTAACCCTAACCCTAACCCTCACACTATCCTAGAGCTGATGCTAACTCTAACCCTAACACTATCCTAGGCCTGATGATAACCGTAACCCTAACCCTAACAGTATCCTAGGGCTGATGCTAACCCTAACCCTAACACTATCCTAGGGCTGATGCTAACCCTAACCCTAACCCTAACACTATCCTAGGGCTTACGCTAACCATAACCCTAACCCTAACCCTAACACTATCCTAGGGCTGATGCTAACCCTAACCCTAACCCTAACACTATCCTAGGGCTGATGCTAACCCTAACCCTAACACTATCCTACGGCTGATGCTAACCCTAACCCTAACCCTAACACTATCCTAGGGCTGATGCTAACCCTAACCTTAACACTATCCTAGGGCTGATGCTAACCCTAACCATAACCCTAACCCTAACACTATCCTAGGGCTGAGGCTAACCCTAACCCTAACACTATCCTAGGGCTGAGGCTAACCCTAACCCTAACACTATCCTACGGCCGATGCTATCCCTAACCCTAACTCTAACACTATCCTAAGGCTGATGCTAACCCTAACACTAACACTATCCTAGGCCTGGTGCTAACCCTAACCCTAACCCTAACAGTATCCTAGGGCTGATGCTAACCCTAACCCTAACACTATCTGAGGGCTGATGCTAACCCTAATTCTAACTCTAACACTATCCTAGGGCTGATGCTAACCCTAACCCTAACACTAACACTGTACTAGGTCTGATGCTAACCCTAACCCTAACCCTAACACTATCCTAGGGCTGATGCTAACCCTAACCCTAACAATATCTTAGGCCTGATGATATCCCTAACCCTAACCCTAACACTATCCTAGGGCTTATGCTAACCGTAACCCTAGCCCTAACACTATCCTAGGGCTGATTCTAACCGTAAACCTAACACTATCCTAGGCCTGATGCTAACCCTAACCCTTACCCTAACACTATCCTAGGGCTGATGCTAACCCTATACCTAACCCTAACACTATCCTAGGGCTGATGCTAACCCTAACCCTAACCCTAACACTATCCTAGGGCCGATGCTAACCCTAATCCTAACCCTAACACTATCCTAGGCCTGATGATAACCATATCCCTAACCCTAACACAATCCTAGGGCTTATGCTAACCCTAATCCTAACACTAACACAATTCTAGGGCTGATGCTAACCCTAACCCTAACCCTAACACTATCCTAGGGCTGATGCTAACCCTAAACCTAACCCTAACACTATCCTAGTGCTGATGCTAGCCCTAACACAAACACTATCCTAGGGCTGATGCTAACCCTAACCCTAACACTATCCTAGGGCTGATTCTAACCCTAACCCTAACCCTAACACTATTCTAGGGCTGACGCTAACCATAAACCTAACCCTAACCCAGACACTATTCTAGGGCTGATGCTAACCCTAACCCTAACCCTAACACTATCCTTGGGCTGATGCTAACCCTAACCCTAACCCTAACACTATCCTAGGGCTGATACTAAACCTAACCCTAACACTATCTTAGGGCTGATGCTAACCCTAACCCTAACCCTAACACTATCCTAGGGCTGATGCTAACCCTAACCCTAACACTATCCTAGGGATGATGCTAACCCTAACCCTAACCCTAACCCTAACACTCTCCTACGGCTGAGGCTAACCCTAACCCTAACCCTAACACTATCCTAGGGCTGATGCTAACCCTAACCCTAACACTATCCTAGGGATGATGCTAACCCTAACCCTAACCCTAACCCTAACACTATCCTACGGCTGATGCTAACCCTAACCCTAACCCTAACACTATCCTAGGGCTGATGCTAACCCTAACCCTAACACTATCCTAGGCCTGATTCTAACCCTAACCTTAACACTATCCTAGGGCTGATGCTAACCCTAACCCTAACCCTAACACTATCCTAGGCCTGATGCTAACCCTATCCCTAACCCTAACACTCTCCTTGGGCTGAGGCTAACCCTAACCCTAACACTATCCTAGGGCTGATGCTAACCCTAACCCTAACCCTAACACTATCCTAGGGTTGATGCTAACCCTAACCCTAACACTATCCTAGGCCTGATGCTAACCCTAACCCTAACCCTAACACTATCCTAGGGCTGATGCTAACCCTAACCCTAACACTATCCTAGGGCTGATGCTAACCCGACCCCTAACCCTAACACTATCCTAGGGCTGATGCTAACCCTAACCCCAAACCTAACACTATCCTAGAGCTGATGCTAACCCTAACACTAACCCTAACCCTAAACCTAATAGTATCCTAGGGCTGATGTTAACCGTAACCCTAACCCTAACACTATCCTAGGGTTGATGCTAACCCTAACCCTAACACTATCCTCGGGCTGAAGCTAACCCTAAACCTCACCCTAACACTATCCTAGGTCTGATGCTAACCCTAGCCCCCACACAGTCCTAGGCCTGATGATAACCCTAACCCTAACACGATCGTAGGGCTGATGCTAACCCTAACCCTAAACCTAACACTATCCTAGAGCTGATGCTAACCCTAACCCTAACACTATCATAGGCCTGATGATAACCCTAACCCTAACCCTAACACAATCCTAGGGCTGATGCTAACCCTAACCCTAACACTATCCTAGGGCTGATGCTAACCCTAACCCTAACCCTTACACTATCCTAGGGCTGATGCTAACCCTAACCCTAACCCTAACACTATCCTACGGCTGATGATAACCCTAACCCTAACCCTAACACTATCCTAGGGCTGATGCTAACCCTAACCCTAACACTATCCTAGGCCTGATGCTAACCCTAACCCTAACACTATCCTAGGGCTGATGCTAACGCTAACCCTAACCCTAACACTATCCTAGGCCTGATGCTAACATTATAACTAACCCTAACACTCTCCTAGGGCTGAGGCTAACCCTAACCCTAACACTATCCTAGGGCTGATGCTAACCCTAACCCTAACCCTAACAGTATTCTAGGGCTGATGCTAACCCTAACCCTAACACTATCCTAGGGCTGATACTAACCCTAACCATAACCCTAACAATATCCTAGGGCTGATGCTAACCCTAACCCTAACAATATCCTAGGGCTGATGCTAACCCTAACACTAACCCTAACACTATCCTAGGGCTGATGCTAACCCTAACCCCAAACCTAACACTATCCTAGATCTGATGCTAACCCTAACACTAACCCTAACCCTAACCCTAACACTATCCTAGGGCTGATGCTGAACCTAACCCTAACCCTAACACTATCCTACTGCTGATGATAACCCTAACCCTAACCCTAACACTATCCTAGGGCTGATGCTAACCCTAACCCTAACACTATCCTATTCCTGATGCTAACCCTAACCCTAACACTATCCTAGGCCTGATGCTAATCCTAACCCTAACACTATCCTAGGGCTGATGCTAACCCTAACGCTAACACTCTCCTAGGGCTGAGGCTAACCCTAACCCTAACAGTATCCTAGGGCTGATGCTAACCCTAACCCTAACCCTAACACTATCCTAGGGTTGATGCTAACCCTAACCCTAACACTATCCTACGGCTGATGCTAACCCTAACCCTCACCCTAACACTATCCTAGGTCTGATGCTAACCCTAGCCCTCACACAATCCTAGGCGTGATGGTAACCCTAACCCTAACACTATCCTAGGGTTGATGCTAACCCTAACCCTAACACTATCCTCGGGCTGAAGCTAACCCTAACCCTCACCCTAACACTATCCTAGGTTTGATGCTAACCCTATCCCTAACACAATCCTAGGCTTGATGATAACACTAACCCTAACACGATCCTAGGGATGATGCTAACCCTAACCCTAACCCTAACACTATCCTAGAGCTGAGGCTAACCCTAACCCTAACACTATCCTAGGCCGGATGATAACCCCAACCCTAACCCTAACACTATCCTAGGGCTGATGCTAACCCTAACCCGAACACTATCCTAGGGCTGATGCTAACCCTAACCCTAACCCTAACACTATCCTTGAGCTGATGCTAACCCTAACCCTAACCCTAACCGTAACCCTAATACTATCCTAGGGCTGATTCCAGCCGTATCCCTAACCCTAACACTATCCTCGGGTTGATGATAACCTAACCCTAACACTATCCTAGGGCTGATGCTAACCCTAACCCTAACCCTCACACTATCCTAGAGCTGATGCTAACCCTAACCCTAACACTATCCTAGGCCTGATGATAACCCTAACCCTAACCCTAACACTATCCTAGGGCTGATGCTAACCCTAACCCTAACACTATCCTAGGGCTGATACTAACCCTAACCCTAACCCTAACACTATCCTAGGGCTCACGCTAACCATAACCCTAACCCTAACCCTAACACTATCCTAGGGCTGATGCTAATCCTAACCCTAACCCTAACACTATCCTAGGGCTGATGCTAACCCTAACCCTAACACTATCCTACGGCTGATGCTAACCCTAACCCTAACCCTAACACTATCCTAGGGCTGATGCTAACCCTAACCTTAACACTATCCTAGGGCTGATGCTAACCCTAACCCTAACACTATCTGAGGGCTGATGCTAACCCTAATTCTAACTCTAACACTATCCTAGGGCTGATGCTAACCCTAACCCTAACCCTAACACTGTACTAGGTCTGATGCTAACCCTAACCCTAACCCTAACACTATCCTAGGGCTGATGCTAACCCTAACCCTAACAATATCTTAGGCCTGATGATATCCCTAACCCTAACCCTAACACTATCCTAGGGCTTATGCTAACCCTAACCCTAGCCCTAACACTATCCTAGGGCTGATTCTAACCGTAAACCTAACACTATCCTAGGCCTGATACTAACGCTAACCCTTACCCTAACACTATCCTAGGGCTGATGCTAAACCTAACCATAACCCTAACACTATCCTAGGGCTGATGCTAACCCTAACCCTAACCCTAACACTCTCCTAGGGCTGAGGCTAACGCTAACCCTAACACTATCCTAGGGCTGATGCTAACCCTATCCCTAACCCTAACACTATCCTAGGGCTGATGCTAACCCTACCCCTAACCCTAACACTATCCTAGGGCCGATGCTAACCCTAATCCTAACCCTAACACTATCCTAGGCCTGATGACAACAATATCCCTAACCCTAACGCAATCCTAGGGCTTATGCTAACCCTAATCCTAACACTAACACTATCCTAGGGCTGATGCTAACCCTAACCCTAACCCTAACACTATCCTAGGGCTGATGCTAACCCTAAACCTAACCCTAACACTATCCTAGTGCTGATGCTAGCCCTAACACAAACACTATCCTAGGGCTGATGCTAACCCTAACCCTAACACTATCCTAGGGCTGATTCTAACCCTAACCCTAACCCTAACACTATTCTAGGGCTGACACTAACCATAAACCTAACCCTAACCCAGACACTATTCTAGGGCTGATGCTAACCCTAACCCTAACCCTAACACTATCCTTGGGCTGATGCTAACCCTAACCCTAACCCTAACACTATCCTAGGGCTGATACTAAACCTAACCCTAACACTATCTTAGGGCTGATGCGAACCCTAACCCTAACCCTAACACTATCCTAGGGCTGATGCTAACCCTAACCCTAACACTATCCTAGGGATGATGCTAACCCTAACCCTAACCCTAACCCTAACACTCTCCTACGGCTGAGGCTAACCCTAACCCTAACCCTAACACTATCCTAGGGCTGATGCTAACCCTAACCCTAACACTATCCTAGGGATGATGCTAACCCTAACCCTAACCCTAACCCTAACACTATCCTACGGCTGATGATAACCCTAACCCTAACCCTAACACTATCCTAGGGCTGATGCTAACCCTAACCCTAACACTATCCTAGGCCTGATTCTAACCCTAACCTTAACACTATCCTAGGGCTGATGCTAACCTTAACCCTAACCCTAACACTATCCTGGGCCTGATGCTAACCCTATCCCTAACCCTAACACTCTCCTAGGGCTGAGGCTAACCCTAACCCTAACACTATCCTAGGGCTGATGCTAACCCTAACCCAAACCCTAACACTATCCTAGGGTTGATGCTAACCCTAACCCTAACACTATCCTAGGCCTGATGCTAACCCTAACCCTAACCCTAACACTATCCTAGGGCTGATGCTAACCCTAACCCTAACACTATCCTAGGGCTGATGCTAACCCGACCCCTAACCCTAACACTATCCTAGGGCTGATGCTAACCCTAACCCCAAACCTAACACTATCCTAGAGCTGATGCTAACCCTAACACTAACCCTAACCCTAAACCTAATAGTATCCTAGGGCTGATGTTAACCGTAACCCTAACCCTAACACTATCCTAGGGTTGATGCTAACCCTAACCCTAACACTATCCTCGGGCTGAAGCTAACCCTAAACCTCACCCTAACACTATACTAGGTCTGATGCTAACCCTCGCCCCCACACAATCCTAGGCCTGATGATAACCCTAACCCTAACACGATCGTAGGGCTGATGCTAACCCTAACCCTAAACCTAACACTATCCTAGAGCTGATGCTAACCCTAACCCTAACACTATCATAGGCCTGATGATAACCCTAACCCTAACCCTAACACTATCCTAGGGCTGATGCTAACCCTAACCCTAACACTATCCTAGGGCTGATGCTAACCCTAACCCTAACCCTTACACTATCCTAGGGCTGATGCTAACCCTAACCCTAACCCTAACACTATCCTACGGCTGATGATAACCCTAACCCTAACCCTAACACTATCCTAGGGCTGATGCTAACCCTAACCCTAACACTATCCTAGGCCTGATGCTAACCCTAACCCTAACACTATCCTAGGGCTGATGCTAACCCTAACCCTAACTCTAACACTATCCTAGGCCTGATGCTAACATTATAACTAACCCTAACACTCTCCTAGGGCTGAGGCTAACCCTAACCCTAACACTATCCTAGGGCTGATGCTAACCCTAACCCTAACCCTAACAGTATCCTAGGGCTGATGCTAACCCTAACCCTAACACTATCCTAGGGCTGATACTAACCCTAACCATAACCCTAACACTATCCTAGGGCTGATGCTAACCCTAACCCTAACAATATCATAGGGCTGATGCTAACCCTAAGACTAACCCTAACACTATCCTAGGGCTGATGCTAACCCTAACCCCAAACCTAACACTATCCTAGATCTGATGCTAACCCTAACACTAACCCTAACCCTAACCCTAACACTATCCTAGGGCTGATGCTAAACCTAACCCTAACCCTAACACTATCCTACTGCTGATGATAACCCTAACCCTATCCCTAACACTATCCTAGGGCTGATGCTAACCCTAACCCTAACACTATCCTATTCCTGATGCTAACCCTAACCCTAAAAGTATCCTAGGCCTGATGCTAATCCTAACCCTAACACTATCCTAGGGCTGATGCTAACCCTAACGCTAACACTCTCCTAGGGCTGAGGCTAACCCTAACCCTAACAGTATCCTAGGGCTGATGCTAACCCTAACCCTAACCCTAACACTATCCTAGGGTTGATGCTAACCCTAACCCTAACACTATCCTACGGCTGATGCTAACCCTAACCCTCACCCTAACACTATCCTAGGTCTGATGCTAACCCTAGCCCTCACACAATCCTAGGCGTGATGATAACCCTAAGCCTAACACGATCCTAGGGCTGATGCTAACCCTAACCCTAACCCTAACACTATCCTAGAGGTGATGCTAACCCTAACCCTAACACTATCATAGGCCTGATGATAACCCTAACCCTAACCCTAACACTATCCTAGGGCTGATGCTAACCCTAACCCTAACACTATCCTAGGTCTGATGCTAACACTAACCCTAACCCTAACACTATCCTAGGGCTGATGCTAACCCTAACCCTAACCCTAAAACTATCCTAGGACGGATGCTAACCCTAACCCTAACCCTAACACTATCCTACGGCTGATGATAACCCTAACCCTAACCCTAACACTATCCAAGGGCTGATGCTAACCCTAACCCTAACACTATCCTAGGCCTGATGCTAACCCTAACCCTAACACTATCCTAGGGCTGATGCTAACCCTAACCCTAACCCTAACACTATCCTAGGCCTGATGCTAACCCTATCCCTAACCCTAACATTCTCCTAGGGCTGAGGCGAACCCTAACCCCAACACTATCCTAGGGCTGATGCTAACCCTAACCCTAACCCTAACACTATCCTAAGGCTTATGCTAACCATAACCCTAACACGATCCTAGGCCTGATGCTAACCCTAACCCTACCTCTAACACTATCCTAGGGCTGATGCTAACCCTAACCCTAACACTATCCTAGGGCTGATACTAACCCGAACCTTAACCCTAACACTATCCTAGGGCTGATGCTCACCCTAACCCTAACACTATCCTAGGGCTGATACTAACCCTAACCATAACCCTAACACTATCCTAGGGCTGATGCTAACCCTAACCCTAACAATATCCTAGAGCTGATGCTAACCCTAACCCTAACCCTAACACTATCCTGGGGCTGATGCTAACCCTAACCCCAACCCTAACACTATCCTAGAGCTGATGCTAACCCTAACACTAACCCTAACCCTAACCCTAACACTATCCTAGGGCTGATGCTAAACCTAACTCTAACCCTAACACTATCCTACGGCTGATGATAACCCTAACCCTAACCCTAACACTATCCTAGGGCTGATGCTAACCCTAACCCTAACACTATCCTAGGGCTGATGCTAACCCGACCCCTAACCCTAACACTATCCTAGGGCTGATGCTAACCCTAACCCCAAACCTAACACTATCCTAGAGCTGATGCTAACCCTAACACTAACCCTAACCCTAAACCTAATAGTATCCTAGGGCTGATGTTAACCGTAACCCTAACCCTAACACTATCCTAGGGTTGATGCTAACCCTAACCCTAACACTATCCTCGGGCTGAAGCTAACCCTAAACCTCACCCTAACACTATACTAGGTCTGATGCTAACCCTCGCCCCCACACAATCCTAGGCCTGATGATAACCCTAACCCTAACACGATCGTAGGGCTGATGCTAACCCTAACCCTAAACCTAACACTATCCTAGAGCTGATGCTAACCCTAACCCTAACACTATCATAGGCCTGATGATAACCCTAACCCTAACCCTAACACTATCCTAGGGCTGATGCTAACCCTAACCCTAACACTATCCTAGGGCTGATGCTAACCCTAACCCTAACCCTTACACTATCCTAGGGCTGATGCTAACCCTAACCCTAACCCTAACACTATCCTACGGCTGATGATAACCCTAACCCTAACCCTAACACTATCCTAGGGCTGATGCTAACCCTAACCCTAACACTATCCTAGGCCTGATGCTAACCCTAACCCTAACAGTATCCTAGGGCTGATGCTAACCCTAACCCTAACCCTAACACTATCCTAGGGTTGATGCTAACCCTAACCCTAACACTATCCTACGGCTGATGCTAACCCTAACCCTCACCCTAACACTATCCTAGGTCTGATGCTAACCCTAGCCCTCACACAATCCTAGGCGTGATGGTAACCCTAACCCTAACACTATCCTAGGGTTGATGCTAACCCTAACCCTAACACTATCCTCGGGCTGAAGCTAACCCTAACCCTCACCCTAACACTATCCTAGGTTTGATGCTAACCCTATCCCTAACACAATCCTAGGCTTGATGATAACACTAACCCTAACACGATCCTAGGGATGATGCTAACCCTAACCCTAACCCTAACACTATCCTAGAGCTGAGGCTAACCCTAACCCTAACACTATCCTAGGCCGGATGATAACCCCAACCCTAACCCTAACACTATCCTAGGGCTGATGCTAACCCTAACCCGAACACTATCCTAGGGCTGATGCTAACCCTAACCCTAACCCTAACACTATCCTTGAGCTGATGCTAACCCTAACCCTAACCCTAACCGTAACCCTAATACTATCCTAGGGCTGATTCCAGCCGTATCCCTAACCCTAACACTATCCTCGGGTTGATGATAACCTAACCCTAACACTATCCTAGGGCTGATGCTAACCCTAACCCTAACCCTCACACTATCCTAGAGCTGATGCTAACCCTAACCCTAACACTATCCTAGGCCTGATGATAACCCTAACCCTAACCCTAACACTATCCTAGGGCTGATGCTAACCCTAACCCTAACAATATCTTAGGCCTGATGATATCCCTAACCCTAACCCTAACACTATCCTAGGGCTTATGCTAACCCTAACCCTAGCCCTAACACTATCCTAGGGCTGATTCTAACCGTAAACCTAACACTATCCTAGGCCTGATACTAACGCTAACCCTTACCCTAACACTATCCTAGGGCTGATGCTAAACCTAACCATAACCCTAACACTATCCTAGGGCTGATGCTAACCCTAACCCTAACCCTAACACTCTCCTAGGGCTGAGGCTAACGCTAACCCTAACACTATCCTAGGGCTGATGCTAACCCTATCCCTAACCCTAACACTATCCTAGGGCTGATGCTAACCCTACCCCTAACCCTAACACTATCCTAGGGCCGATGCTAACCCTAATCCTAACCCTAACACTATCCTAGGCCTGATGACAACAATATCCCTAACCCTAACGCAATCCTAGGGCTTATGCTAACCCTAATCCTAACACTAACACTATCCTAGGGCTGATGCTAACCCTAACCCTAACCCTAACACTATCCTAGGGCTGATGCTAACCCTAAACCTAACCCTAACACTATCCTAGTGCTGATGCTAGCCCTAACACAAACACTATCCTAGGGCTGATGCTAACCCTAACCCTAACACTATCCTAGGGCTGATTCTAACCCTAACCCTAACCCTAACACTATTCTAGGGCTGACACTAACCATAAACCTAACCCTAACCCAGACACTATTCTAGGGCTGATGCTAACCCTAACCCTAACCCTAACACTATCCTTGGGCTGATGCTAACCCTAACCCTAACCCTAACACTATCCTAGGGCTGATACTAAACCTAACCCTAACACTATCTTAGGGCTGATGCTAACCCTAACCCTAACCCTAACACTATCCTAGGGCTGATGCTAACCCTAACCCTAACACTATCCTAGGGATGATGCTAACCCTAACCCTAACCCTAACCCTAACACTCTCCTACGGCTGAGGCTAACCCTAACCCTAACCCTAACACTATCCTAGGGCTGATGCTAACCCTAACCCTAACACTATCCTAGGGATGATGCTAACCCTAACCCTAACCCTAACCCTAACACTATCCTACGGCTGATGATAACCCTAACCCTAACCCTAACACTATCCTAGGGCTGATGCTAACCCTAACCCTAACACTATCCTAGGCCTGATTCTAACCCTAACCTTAACACTATCCTAGGGCTGATGCTAACCTTAACCCTAACCCTAACACTATCCTGGGCCTGATGCTAACCCTATCCCTAACCCTAACACTCTCCTAGGGCTGAGGCTAACCCTAACCCTAACACTATCCTAGGGCTGATGCTAACCCTAACCCAAACCCTAACACTATCCTAGGGTTGATGCTAACCCTAACCCTAACACTATCCTAGGCCTGATGCTAACCCTAACCCTAACCCTAACACTATCCTAGGGCTGATGCTAACCCTAACCCTAACACTATCCTAGGGCTGATGCTAACCCGACCCCTAACCCTAACACTATCCTAGGGCTGATGCTAACCCTAACCCCAAACCTAACACTATCCTAGAGCTGATGCTAACCCTAACACTAACCCTAACCCTAAACCTAATAGTATCCTAGGGCTGATGTTAACCGTAACCCTAACCCTAACACTATCCTAGGGTTGATGCTAACCCTAACCCTAACACTATCCTCGGGCTGAAGCTAACCCTAAACCTCACCCTAACACTATACTAGGTCTGATGCTAACCCTCGCCCCCACACAATCCTAGGCCTGATGATAACCCTAACCCTAACACGATCGTAGGGCTGATGCTAACCCTAACCCTAAACCTAACACTATCCTAGAGCTGATGCTAACCCTAACCCTAACACTATCATAGGCCTGATGATAACCCTAACCCTAACCCTAACACTATCCTAGGGCTGATGCTAACCCTAACCCTAACACTATCCTAGGGCTGATGCTAACCCTAACCCTAACCCTTACACTATCCTAGGGCTGATGCTAACCCTAACCCTAACCCTAACACTATCCTACGGCTGATGATAACCCTAACCCTAACCCTAACACTATCCTAGGGCTGATGCTAACCCTAACCCTAACACTATCCTAGGCCTGATGCTAACCCTAACCCTAACACTATCCTAGGGCTGATGCTAACCCTAACCCTAACTCTAACACTATCCTAGGCCTGATGCTAACATTATAACTAACCCTAACACTCTCCTAGGGCTGAGGCTAACCCTAACCCTAACACTATCCTAGGGCTGATGCTAACCCTAACCCTAACCCTAACAGTATCCTAGGGCTGATGCTAACCCTAACCCTAACACTATCCTAGGGCTGATACTAACCCTAACCATAACCCTAACACTATCCTAGGGCTGATGCTAACCCTAACCCTAACAATATCATAGGGCTGATGCTAACCCTAAGACTAACCCTAACACTATCCTAGGGCTGATGCTAACCCTAACCCCAAACCTAACACTATCCTAGATCTGATGCTAACCCTAACACTAACCCTAACCCTAACCCTAACACTATCCTAGGGCTGATGCTAAACCTAACCCTAACCCTAACACTATCCTACTGCTGATGATAACCCTAACCCTATCCCTAACACTATCCTAGGGCTGATGCTAACCCTAACCCTAACACTATCCTATTCCTGATGCTAACCCTAACCCTAAAAGTATCCTAGGCCTGATGCTAATCCTAACCCTAACACTATCCTAGGGCTGATGCTAACCCTAACGCTAACACTCTCCTAGGGCTGAGGCTAACCCTAACCCTAACAGTATCCTAGGGCTGATGCTAACCCTAACCCTAACCCTAGCACTATCCTAGGGTTGATGCTAACCCTAACCCTAACACTATCCTACGGCTGATGCTAACCCTAACCCTCACCCTAACACTATCCTAGGTCTGATGCTAACCCTAGCCCTCACACAATCCTAGGCGTGATGATAACCCTAAGCCTAACACGATCCTAGGGCTGATGCTAACCCTAACCCTAACCCTAACACTATCCTAGAGGTGATGCTAACCCTAACCCTAACACTATCATAGGCCTGATGATAACCCTAACCCTAACCCTAACACTATCCTAGGGCTGATGCTAACCCTAACCCTAACACTATCCTAGGTCTGATGCTAACACTAACCCTAACCCTAACACTATCCTAGGGCTGATGCTAACCCTAACCCTAACCCTAAAACTATCCTAGGACGGATGCTAACCCTAACCCTAACCCTAACACTATCCTACGGCTGATGATAACCCTAACCCTAACCCTAACACTATCCAAGGGCTGATGCTAACCCTAACCCTAACACTATCCTAGGCCTGATGCTAACCCTAACCCTAACACTATCCTAGGGCTGATGCTAACCCTAACCCTAACCCTAACACTATCCTAGGCCTGATGCTAACCCTATCCCTAACCCTAACATTCTCCTAGGGCTGAGGCGAACCCTAACCCCAACACTATCCTAGGGCTGATGCTAACCCTAACCCTAACCCTAACACTATCCTAAGGCTTATGCTAACCATAACCCTAACACGATCCTAGGCCTGATGCTAACCCTAACCCTACCTCTAACACTATCCTAGGGCTGATGCTAACCCTAACCCTAACACTATCCTAGGGCTGATACTAACCCGAACCTTAACCCTAACACTATCCTAGGGCTGATGCTCACCCTAACCCTAACACTATCCTAGGGCTGATACTAACCCTAACCATAACCCTAACACTATCCTAGGGCTGATGCTAACCCTAACCCTAACAATATCCTAGAGCTGATGCTAACCCTAACCCTAACCCTAACACTATCCTGGGGCTGATGCTAACCCTAACCCCAACCCTAACACTATCCTAGAGCTGATGCTAACCCTAACACTAACCCTAACCCTAACCCTAACACTATCCTAGGGCTGATGCTAAACCTAACTCTAACCCTAACACTATCCTACGGCTGATGATAACCCTAACCCTAACCCTAACACTATCCTAGGGCTGATGCTAACCCTAACCCCAACACTATCCTTGGGCTGATGCTAACCCTAACCCTAACACTATCCTAGTCCTGATGCTAACACTAACGCTAACACTATGCTAGGGCTGATGCTAACCCTAACCCTAACCCTAACACTATCCTAGGCCTGATGCTAACCCTATCCCTAACCCTAACACTCTCCTAGGGCTGAGGCTAACCCTAACCCTAACACTATCCTAGGGCTGATGCTAACCCTAACCCTAACCCTAACACTATCCTAGGCCTGATGCTAACTCTAACCCTAACCCTAACACTATCCTAGGGCTGATGCTAACCCTAACCCTAACACTATCCTAGGACTGATGCTAACCCGAACCCTAACCCTAACACTATCCTAGGGCTGATGCTAACCCTAACCCTAACACTATCCTAGGGCTGATACTAACCCTATCCATAACCCTAACACTATCCTAGGGCTGATTCTAACCCTAACCCTAACAATATCCTAGAGCTGATGCTAACCCTAACCCTAACCCTAACACTATCCTAGGGCTGATGCTAACCCTAACCCCAACCCTAACACTATCCTAGAGCTGATGCTAACCCTAACCCTAACCCTAACCCTAACCCTAACGCTAATACTATCCTAGGGCTGATGCTAACCGTAACCCTAACCCTAACACTATCCTAGGGTTGATGCTAACCCTAACACTAACACTATCCTAGAGCTGAAGCTAACCCTAACCCTCACCATAACACTATCCTAGGTCTCATGCTAACCGTAGCCCTCACACAATCCTAGGCCTGATGATAACCCTAACCCTAACACGATCCTAGGGCTGATGCTAACCCTAACCCTAACCTTAACACTATCCTAGAGCTGATGCTAACTCTAACCCTAACACTATCCTAGGCTTGATTATTACCCTAACCCTAACCCTAACACTATCCTAGGGCTGATGCTAACCCTAACCCTAACACTATCCTAGGGCTGATGCTAACCGTAACCCTAACCCTAACACTATCCTAGGTCTGATGATAACCCTAACCCTAACCCTAACACTATCCTAGGGCTTATGCTAACCCTAACCCTAACACTATCCTAGGGCTGATGCTAAACCTAACCCTAACCCTAACACTATCCTAGGGCTGATGCTAACCCTAACCCTAACCCTAAAACTATCCTAGGGCTGATGCTAACCCTAACAGTAACACTATCCTAGGGCTGATGCTAACCCTAACCCTAACCCTAACACTATCCTAGGGCTGACGCTAACCCTAACCCTAACCCTAACCCAGACACTATCCTAGGGCTGATGCTAACCCTAACCCTTACCCTAACACTATCCTAGGGCTGATGCTAACCCTAACCCTACCCCTAACACTATCCTAGGGCTGATGCTAACCCTAACCCTAACACTATCTTAGGGCTGATGCTAACCCTAACCCTAACCCTAACACTATCCTAGGGCTGATGCTAACCCTAACCCTAACCCTAACACTATCCTAGGGCCGATGCTAACCCTAATCCTAACCCTAACACTATCCTAGGCCTGATGATAACCCTATCCCTAACCCTAACACAATCCTAGGGCTTATGCTAACCCTAATCCTAACACTAACACTATCCTAGGGCTGATGCTAACACTAACCCTAACCCTAACACTATCCTAGGGCTGATGCTAACCCTAAACCTAACACAATCCTAGGGCTGATGCTAACCCTAACCCTAACCCTAGCACTATTCTAGGGCTGACGCTAACCATAAACCTAACCCTAACCCAGACACTATCCTAGGGCTGATCCTAACCCTAACCCTAACCGTAACACTATCCTTGGGCTGATGCTAACCCTAACCCTAACCCTAACACTATCCTAGGGCTGATGCTAACCCTAACCCTAACACTATCCTAGGGATGATCCTAACCCTAACCCTAACACTCTCCTAGGGCTGAGGCTAACCCTAACCCTAACCCTAACACTATCCTAGGGCTGATGCTAACCCTACCCTAACACTATCCTAGGGATGATGCTAACCCTAACCCTAACCCTAACCCTAACACTATCCTACGGCTGATTATAACCCTAACCCTAACCCTAACACTATCCTAGGGCTGATGGTAACCCTAACCCTAACACTATCCTAGGCCTGATTCTAACCCTAACCCTAACACTATCCTAGGGCTGATGCTAACCCTAACCCTAACCCTAACAGTATCCTAGGGCTGATGCTAACCCTAACTCTAACACTATCCTAGGCCTGATGCTAACCCTAACCCTAACCCTAACACTATCCTAGGTCTGATGCTAACCCTATCCCTAACACTATCCTAGGGCTGATGGTAACCCGAACCCTAACCCTAACACTATCCTATTGCTGATGCTAACCCTAACCCTAACACTATCCTAGGGCTGATACTAACCCTAACCATAACCCTAACACTATCCTAGGGCTGATGCTAACCCTAACCCTAACAATATCCTAGGGCTGATGCTAACCCTAACCCTAACCCTAACACTATCCTAGGGCTGATGCTAACCCTAACCCCAACCCTAACACTATCCTAGAGCTGATGCTAACCCTAACACTAACCCTAACCATAACCCTAACACTATCCTAGGGCTGATGCTAAACCTAACCCTAACCCTAACACTATCCTACGACTGATGATAACCCTAACCATAACCCTAACACTATCCTAGGGCTGATGCTAACCCTAACCCTAACACTATCCTAGGGCTGATGCTAACCCTAACCCTAACACTATCCTAGGCCTGATGCTAATCCTAACCCTAACACTATCCTAGGGCTGATGCTAACCCTAACCCTAACACTCTCCTAGGGCTGATGCTAACCCTAACCCTAAGCCTAACACTATCCTAGGGTTGATGCTAACCCTAACCCTAACACTATCCTACGGCTGATGCTAACCCTAACCCTCACCCTAACACTATCCTAGGTCTGATGCTAACCCTAGCCCTCACACAATCCTACGCGTGTTGATAACCCTAAGCCTAACACGATCCTAGGGCTGATGCTAACCCTAACCCTAACCCTAACACTATCCTAGAGGTGATGCTAACCCTAACCCTAACAGTATCATAAGCCTGATGATAACCCTAACCCTAACCCTAACACTATCCTAGGGCTGATGCTAACCCTAACCCTAACACTATCCTAGGTCTGATGCTAACACTAACCCTAACCCTAACACTATCCTAGGGCTGATGCTAACCCAAACCCTAACCCTAAAACTATCCTAGGGCTGATGCTAACCCTAACGCTAACACTAACACTATCCTAGAGCTGAAGCTAACCCTAACAATCACCCTAACACTATCCTAGGTCTGATGCTAACCGTAGCCCTCACACAATCCTACGCCTGATGATAACCCTAACCCTAACACGATCCTAGGGCTGATGCTAACCCTAACCCTAACCTTAACACTATCCTAGAGCTGATGCTAACCCTAACCCTAACACTATCCTAGGCTTGATTATAACCCTAACCCTAACACTATCCTAGGGCTGATGCTAACCCTAACCCTAACACTATCCTAGGGCTGATGCTAACCCTAACCCTAACCCTAACACTATCCTAGGGCTGATGCTAACCCTAACCCTAACAGTAACACTATCCTACGGCCGATGCTAACCCTAATCCTAACGCTAACACTATCCTAGGTCTGATGATAACCCTAACCCTAACCCTAACTCTATCCTAGGGCTTATGCTAACCCTAATCCTAACACTATCCTAGGGCTGATGCTAAACCTAACCCTAACCCTAACACTATCCTAGGGCTGATGCTAACCCTAACCCTAAACCTAAAACTATCCTAGGGCTGATGCTAACCCTAACAGTAACACTATCCTATGGCTGATGCTAACCCTAACCCTAACCCTAACACTATCCTATTGCTGACGCTAACCATAACCCTAACCCTAACCCAGACACTATCCTAGGGCTGACGCTAACCATAACCCTAACCCTAACCCAGACACTATCCTAGGGCTGATGCTAACCCTAACCCTTACCCTAACACTATCCTAGGGCTGATGCTAACCCTAACCCTAACCCTAACACTATCCTAGGGCTGATGCTAACCCTAACCCTAACACTATCTTAGGGCTGATGCTAACCCTAACCCTAACCCTAACACTATCCTAGGGCTGATGCTAACCCTAACCCTAACCCTAACACTATCCTAGGGCCGATGCTAACCCTAATCCTAACCCTAACACTATCCTAGGCCTGATGATAACCCTATCCCTAACCCTAACACAATCCTAGGGCTTATGCTAACCCTAATCCTAACACTAACACTATCCTAGGGCTGATGCTAACACTAACCCTAACCCTAACACTATCCTAGGGCTGATGCTAACCCTAAACCTAACACAATCCTAGGGCTGATGCTAACCCTAACCCTAACCCTAGCACTATTCTAGGGCTGACGCTAACCATAAACCTAACCCTAACCCAGACACTATCCTAGGGCTGATCCTAACCCTAACCCTAACCGTAACACTATCCTTGGGCTGATGCTAACCCTAACCCTAACCCTAACACTATCCTAGGGCTGATGCTAACCCTAACCCTAACACTATCCTAGGGATGATCCTAACCCTAACCCTAACACTCTCCTAGGGCTGAGGCTAACCCTAACCCTAACCCTAACACTATCCTAGGGCTGATGCTAACCCTACCCTAACACTATCCTAGGGATGATGCTAACCCTAACCCTAACCCTAACCCTAACACTATCCTACGGCTGATTATAACCCTAACCCTAACCCTAACACTATCCTAGGGCTGATGGTAACCCTAACCCTAACACTATCCTAGGCCTGATTCTAACCCTAACCCTAACACTATCCTAGGGCTGATGCTAACCCTAACCCTAACCCTAACAGTATCCTAGGGCTGATGCTAACCCTAACTCTAACACTATCCTAGGCCTGATGCTAACCCTAACCCTAACCCTAACACTATCCTGGGTCTGATGCTAACCCTATCCCTAACACTATCCTAGGGCTGATGGTAACCCGAACCCTAACCCTAACACTATCCTAGGGCTGATGCTAACCCTAACCCTAACACTATCCTAGGGCTGATACTAACCCTAACCATAACCCTAACACTATCCTAGGGCTGATGCTAACCCTAACCCTAACAATATCCTAGGGCTGATGCTAACCCTAACCCTAACCCTAACACTATCCTAGGGCTGATGCTAACCCTAACCCCAACCCTAACACTATCCTAGAGCTGATGCTAACCCTAACAGTAACCCTAACCATAACCCTAACACTATCCTAGGGCTGATGCTAAACCTAACCCTAACCCTAACACTATCCTACGGCTGATGATAACCCTAACCATAACCCTAACACTATCCTAGGGCTGATGCTAACCCTAACCCTAACACTATCCTAGGCCTGATGCTAACCCTAACCCTAACACTATCCTAGGCCTGATGCTAATCCTAACCCTAAAACTATCCTAGGGCTGATGCTAACCCTAACCCTAACACTCTCCTTGGGCTGATGCTAACCCTAACCCTAAGCCTAACACTATCCTAGGGTTGATGCTAACCCTAACCCTAACACTATCCTACGGCTGATGCTAACCCTAACCCTCACCCTAACACTATCCTAGGTCTGATGCTAACCCTAGCCCTCACACAATCCTACGCGTGTTGATAACCCTAAGCCTAACACGATCCTAGGGCTGATGCTAACCCTAACCCTAACCCTAACACTATCCTAGAGGTGATGCTAACCCTAACCCTAACAGTATCATAAGCCTGATGATAACCCTAACCCTAACCCTAACACTATCCTAGGGCTGATGCTAACCCTAACCCTAACACTATCCTAGGTCTGATGCTAACACTAACCCTAACCCTAACACTATCCTAGGGCTGATGCTAACCCAAACCCTAACCCTAAAACTATCCTAGGGCTGATGCTAACCCTAACGCTAACACTAACACTATCCTAGAGCTGAAGCTAACCCTAACAATCACCCTAACACTATCCTAGGTCTGATGCTAACCGTAGCCCTCACACAATCCTACGCCTGATGATAACCCTAACCCTAACACGATCCTAGGGCTGATGCTAACCCTAACCCTAACCTTAACACTATCCTAGAGCTGATGCTAACCCTAACCCTAACACTATCCTAGGCTTGATTATAACCCTAACCCTAACACTATCCTCGGGCTGATGCTAACCCTAACCCTAACACTATCCTAGGGCTGATGCTAACCCTAACCCTAACCCTAACACTATCCTAGGGCTGATGCTAACCCTAACCCTAACAGTAACACTATCCTACGGCCGATGCTAACCCTAATCCTAACCCTAACACTATCCTAGGTCTGATGATAACCCTAACCCTAACCCTAACTCTATCCTAGGGCTTATGCTAACCCTAATCCTAACACTATCCTAGGGCTGATGCTAAACCTAACCCTAACCCTAACACTATCCTAGGGCTGATGCTAACCCTAACCCTAAACCTAAAACTATCCTAGGGCTGATGCTAACCCTAACAGTAACACTATCCTATGGCTGATGCTAACCCTAACCCTAACCCTAACACTATCCTATTGCTGACGCTAACCATAACCCTAACCCTAACCCAGACACTATCCTAGGGCTGATGCTAACCCTAACCCTTACCCTAACACTACCTTAGGGCTGATGCTAACCCTAACCCTAACCCTAACACTATCCTAGGGCTGATGCTAACCCTAACCCTAACCCTAACACTATCCTAGGGCCGATGCTAACCCTAATCCTAACCCTAACCCTATCCTAGGCCTGATGATAACCCTATCCCTAACCCTAACACAATCCTAGGGCTTATCCTAACCCTAATCCTAACACTAACACTATCCTAGGGCTGATGCTAACCCTAACCCTAACACTCTCCTAGGGCTGATGCTAACCCTAAACCTAACCCTAACACTATCCTAGTGCTGATGCTAGCCATAACACTAACACTATCCTAGGGCTGATGCTAACCCTAACCCTAACACTATCCTAGGGCTGATACTAACCCTAACCCTAACCCTAACACTATTCTAGGGCTGACGCTAACCATTAACCTAACCCTAACCCAGACACTATCCTAGGGCTGATGCTAACCCTAACCCTAACCCTATCACTATCCTTGGGCTGATGCTAACCCTAACCCTAACCCTAACACTATCCTAGGGCTGATGCTAACCCTAACCCTAACACTATCTTAGGGCTGATGCTAACCCTAACCCTAACCCTAACACTCTCCTAGGGCTGATGCTAACCCTAACACTAACACTATCCTAGGGATGATGCTAACCCTAACCCTAACCCTAACCCTAATACTCTCCTAGGGCTGAGGCTAACCCTAACCCTAACCCTAACACTATCCTAGGGCTGATGCTAACCCTAACCCTAACACTATCCTAGGGATGTTGCTAACCCTAACCCTAACCCTAACACTAACACTATCCTACGGCTGATGATAACCCTAACCCTAACCCTAACACTATCCTAGGGCTGATGCTAACCCTAACCCTAACACTATCCTAGGCCTGATTCTAACCCTAACCTTAACACTATCCTAGGGCTGATGCTAACCCTAACCCTAACCCTAACACTATCCTAGGCCTGATGCTAACCCTATCCCTAACCCTAACACTCTCCTAGGGCTGAGGCTAACCCTAACCCTAACACTATCCTAGGGCTGATGCTAACCCTAACCCTAACCCTAACACTATCCTAGGGTTGAAGCTAACCCTAACCCTAACACTATCCTAGGAATGATGCTAACCCTAACCCTAACCCTAACACTATCCTAGGACTGGTGCTAACCCTAACCCTAACACTATCCTAGGGCTGATGCTAACCCGACCCCTAACCCTAACACTATCCTAGGGCTGATGCTAACCCAGCCCCAAACCTAACACTATCCTAGAGCTGATGCTAACCCTAACACTAACCCTAACCCTAAACCTAATATTATCCTAGGGCTGATGTTAACCGTAACCCTAACCCTAACACTATCCTAGGGTTGATGCTAACCCTAACCCTAACACTATCCTCGGGCTGAAGCTAACCCTAACCCTCACCCTAACACTATCCTAGGTCTGATGCTAACCCTAGCCCCCACACAATCCTAGGCCTGATGATAACCCTAACCCTAACACGATCGTAGGGCTGATGCTAACCCTAACCCTAAACGTAACACTATCCTAGAGCTGATGCTAACCCTAACCCTAACACTATCATAGGCCTGATGATAACCCTAACCCTAACCCTAACACTATCCTAGGGCTGATGCTAACCCTAACCCTAACACTATCCTAGGGCTGATGCTAACCCTAACCCTAACCCTTACACTATCCTAGGGCTGATGCTAACCCTAACCCGAACCCTAACACTATCCTACGGCTGATGATAACCCTAACCCTAACCCTAACACTATCCTAGGGCTGATGCTAACCCTAACCCTAACACTATCCTAGGCCTGATGCTAACCCTAACCCTAACACTATCCTAGGGCTGATGCTAACCCTAACCCTAACCCTAACACTATCCTAGGCCTGATGCTAACATTATAACTAACCCTAACACTCTCCTAGGGCTGAGGCTAACCCTAACCCTAACACTATCCTAGGGCTGATGCTAACCCTAACCCTAACCCTAACAGTATCCTAGGGCTGATGCTAACCCTAACCCTAACACTATCCTAGGCCTGATGCTAACCCTAACCCTAACCCTAACACTATCCTAGGGCTGATGCTAACCCTAACACTAGCACTATCCTAGGGCTAATGCTAACCCGAACCCTAACCCTAACACTATCCTAGGGCTGATGCTAACCCTAACCCTAACACTATCCTAGGGCTGATGCTAACCCTAACCCTAACCCTAACCCTATCCTCGGGCTGATGGTAACCCTAACCCCAGCCCTAACACTATCCTAGAGCTGATGCTAACCCTAACACTAACCCTAACCCTAACCCTAACACTATCCTAGGGCTGATGCTAAACCTAACCCTAACCCTAACACTATCCTAGGCCTGATGCTAACCATAACCCTAACACTATTCTAGGCCTGATGCTAATACTAACCCTAACACTATCCTAGGGCTGATGCTAACCCTAACCCTAACACTCTCCTAGGGCTGAGGCTAACCCTAACCCTAACACTATCCTAGGGCTGATGATAACCCTAACCCTAACCCTAACACTATCCTAGGGTTGATGCTAACCCTAACCCTAACACTATCCTACGGCTGATGCTAACCCTAACACTCACCCTAACACTATCCTAGGTCTGATGCTAACCCTAGCCCTCACACAATCCTAGGCGTGATGATAACCCTAAGCCTAACACGATCCTAGGGCTGATGCTAACCCTAACCCTAACCTTAACACTATCCTAGAGGTGATGCTAACCCTAACCCTAACACTATCATAGGCCTGATGATAACCCTAACCCTAACCCTAACACTATCCTAGGGCTGATGCTAACCCTAACCCTAACACTATCCTAGGTCTGATGCTAACACTAACCCTAACCCTAACACTATCCTAGGGCTGATGCTAACCCTAACCCTAACCCTAAAACTATCCTAGGGCTCATGCTAACCCTAACCCTAACACTATCCTAGGCCTGATGCTAACCCTAATCCTAACACTATCCTAGGGCTGATGCTAACCCTAACCCTAACCCTAACACTATCCTAGGCCTGATGCTAACCCTATCCCTAACCCTAACACTCTCCTAGGGCTGAGGCTAACCCTAACCCTAACACTATCCTAGGGCTGATGCTAACCCTAACCCTAACCCTAACACTATCCTAAGGCTGATGCTAACCATAAGCCTAACACTATCCTAGGCCTGATGCTAACCCTAACCCTAACTCTAACACTATCCTAGGGCTGATGCTAACTCTAACACTAACACTATCCTAGGGCTGATGCTAACCCGAACCCTAACCCTAACACTGTCCTAGGGCTGATGCTCACCCTAACCCTAACACTATCCTAGGGCTGATACTAACCCTAACCATAACCCTAACACTATCCTAGGGCTGATGCTAACCCTAACCCTAACAATATCCTAGAGCTGATGCTAACCCTAACCCTAACCCTAACACTATCCTAGGGCTGATGCTAACCCTAACCCCAACCCTAACACTATCCTAGAGCTGATGCTAACCCTAACACTAACCCTAACCCTAACCCTAACACTATCCTAGGGCTGATGCTAAACCTAACTCTAACCCTAACACTATCCTACGGCTGATGATAACCCTAACCCTAACCCTAACACTATCCTAGGGCTGATGCTAACCCTAACCATAACACTATCCTAGGGCTGATGCTAACCCTAACCCTAACACTATCCTAGGCCTGATGCTAACCCTAACGCTAACACTATCCTAGGGCTGATGCTAACCCTAACCCTAACACTAACACTATCCTAGGCCTGATGCTAACCGTATCCCTAACCCTAACACTGTCCTAGGGCTGAGGCTAACCCTAACCCTAACACTATCCTAGGGCTGATGCTAACCCTAACACTAACCCTAACACTATCCGAGGGCTGATGCTAACCCTAACCCTAACGCTATCCTAGGCCTGATGCTAACTCTAACCCTAACCCTAACAGTATCCTAGGGCTGATGCTAACCATAACACTAACACTATCCTAGGGCTGATACTAACCCTAACCATAACCCTAACACTATCCTAGGGCCGATTCTAACCCTAACCCTAACAATATCCTAGAGCTGATGCTAACCCTAACCCTAACCCTAACACTATCCTAGGGCTGATGCTAACCCTAACCCTAACCCTAACCCTAACCCTAACCCTAATACTATCCTAGGGCTGATGCTAACCGTAACCCTAACCCTAACACTATCCTAGGGTTGATGCTAAACCTAACACTAACATTATCCTAGAGCTGAAGCTAACCCTAACCCTCACCCTAACACTATCATAGGTCTGATGCTAACCGTAGCCCTCACACAATCCTAGGCCTGATGATAACCCTAACCCTAACACGATCCTAGGGCTGCTGGTAACGCTAACCCTAACCTTAACACTATCCTAGAGCTGATGCTAACCCTAACCCTAACCCTATCCTAGGCTTGATAATAACCCTAACCCTAACCCTAACACTATCCTAGGGCTGATGCTAACCCTAACCCTAACACTATCCTAGGGCTCATGCTAACCCTAACCCTAACCCTAACACTATCCTAGGGCTGATGCTAACCCTAACCCTAACCCTAACACTATCCTACGGCCGATGGTAACCCTAATCCTAACCCTAAACTATCCTAGGTCTGATGATAACCTTAACCCTAACCCTAACACTATCCTAGGGCTGATGCTAACCCTAACCCTAACCCTGAAACTATCCTAGGTCTGATGCTAACCCTAACAGTAACACTATCCTAGGGCTGATGCTAACCCTAACCCTAACCCTGACACTATCCTAGGGCTGACGCTAACCATAACCCTAACCCTAACCCAGACACTATCCTAGGGCTGATGCTAACCCTAACCCTTACCCTAACACTATCCTAGGGCTGATGCTAACCCTAACCCTAACCCTAACACTGTCCTAGGGCTGATGCTAACCCTAACCCTAACACTATCTTAGGGCTGATGCTAACCCTAACCCTAACCCTAACACTATCCTAGGGCTGATCCTAACCCTAACCCTAACACTATCCTAGGGCTGATGCTAACCCTAACCCTAACCCTAACCCTAACACTCTCCTAGGGCTGAGGCTAACCTTAACCCTAACCCTAACACTATCCTTGAGCTGATGCTAACCCTAACCCTAACCCTAACCGTAACCCTAATACTATCCTAGGGCTGATTCCAGCCGTAACCCTAACCCTAACACTATCCTAGGGTTGATGATAACCCTAACCCTAACACTATCCTCGGGCTGAAGCTAACCCTAACCCTCACCCTAACACTATCCTAGGTCTGATGCTAACCCTAGCCCCCACACTATCCTAGGCCTGATGATAACCCTAACCCTAACACGATCGTAGGGCTGATGCTAACCCTAACCCTAAACCTAACACTATCCTAGAGCTGATGCTAACCCTAATCCTAACACTATCATAGGCCTGATGATAACCCTAACCCTAACCCTAACACTATCCTAGGGCTGATGCTAACCCTAACCGTAACACTATCCTAGGGCTGATGCTAACCCTAACCCTAAACCTTACACTATCCTAGGGCTGATGCTAACCCTAACCCTAACCCTAACACTATCCTACGGCTGATGATAACCCTAACCCTAACCCTAACACTATCCTAGGGCTGATCCTAACCCTAACCCTAACACTATCCTAGGCCTGATGCTAACCCTAACCCTAACACTATCCTAGGGCTGATGCTAACCCTAACCCTAACCCTAACACTATCCTAGGCCTGATGCTAACATTATAACTAACACTAACACTCTCCTAGGGCTGAGGCTAACCCTAACCCTAACACTATCCTAGGGCTGATGCTAACCCTAACCCTAACCCTAACAGTATCCTAGGGCTGATGCTAACCCTAACCCTAACACTATCCTAGGCCTGAAGCTAACGCTAACCCTAACCCTAACACTATCCTAGGGCTGATGCTAACCCTAACCCTAACACTATCCTAGGGCTGATGCTAACCCTAACCCTAACCCTAACACTATCCTAGGGCTGATGCTAACCCTAACCCTAACACTGTCCTAGGGCTGATACTAACAATAACCATAACCCTAACACTATCCTAGGGCTGATGCTAACCCTAACCCTAACACTATCCTAGGGCTGATGCTAACCCTAACCCTAACCCTAACACTATCCTAGGGCTGATGCTAACCCTAACCCTAACCCTAACACTATCCTAAGGCTGATGCTAACCATAACCCTAACACTATCCTACGCCTGATGCTAACCCTAACCCTAACTCTAACACTATCCTAGGGCTGATGCTAACTCTAACCCTAACACTATCCTAGGGCTGATGCTAATCCTAACCCTAACACTATCCTAGGGCTGATGCTAACCCTAACCCTAACACTATCCTAGGGCTGAGGCTAACCCTAACCCTAACACTATCCTAGGGCTGATGATAACCCTAACCCTAACCCTAACACTATCCTAGGGTTGATGCTAACCCTAACCCTAACAATATCCTACGGCTGATGCTAACCCTAACCCTCACACTAACACTATCCTAGGTCTGATGCTAACCCTAGCCCTCACACAATCCTAGGCGTGATGATAACCCTAAGCCTAACAGGATCCTAGGGCTGATGCTAACCCTAACCCTAACCTTAACACTATCCTAGAGGTGATGCTAACCCTAACCCTAACCCTAACACTATCCTAGGCCTGATGCTAACCCTATCCCTAACCCTAACACTCTCTTGGGCTGAGGCTAACCCTAACCCTAACACTATCCTAGGGCTGATGCTAACCCTAACCCTAACCCTAACACTATCCTAAGGCTGATGCTAACCATAACCCTAACACTATCCTAGGCCTGATGCTAACCCTAACCCTAACTCTAACACTATCCTAGGGCTGATGCTCACCCTAACCCTAACACTATCCTAGGGCTGATACTAACCCTAACCCTAACCCTAACACTATCCTAGGGCTGATGCTCACCCTAACCCTAACACTATCCTAGGGCTGATACTAACCCTAACCCTAACCCTAACACTATCCTAGGGCTGATGCTAACCCTAACCCTAACACTATCATAGGCCTGATGATAACCCTAACCCTAACCCTAACACTATCCTAGGGCTGAAGCTAACCCTAACCCCAACCCTAACACTATCCTAGAGCTGATGCTAACCCTAACACTAACCCTAACCCTAACGCTAACACTATCCTAGGGCTGATGCTAAACCTAACTCTAACCCTAACACTATCCTACGGCTGATGATAACCCTAACCCTATCCCTAACACTATCCTAGGGCTGATGCTAACCCTAACAATGACACTATCCTAGGGCTGATGCTAACCCTAACCCTAACACTATCCTAGGCCTGATGCTAACCGAAACGCTAACACTACCCTAGGGCTGATGCTAACCCTAACCCTAACCCTAACACTATCCTAGGCCTGACGCTAACCCTATCCCTAACCCTAACACTCTCCTAGGGCTGAGGCTAACCCTAACCCTAACACTATCCTAGGGCTGATGCTAACCCTAACCCTAACCCTAACACTATCCTAGGGCTGATGCTAACCCTAACCCTAACACTATCCTAGGCCTGATGCTAACTCTAACCCTAACCCTAACAGTATCCCAGGGCTGATGCTAACCCTAACCCTAACACTATCCTAGGGCTGATGCTAACCCGAACCCTAACCCTAACACTATCCTAGGGCTGATGCTAACCCTAACCCTAACACTATCCTAGGGCTGATAATAACCCTAACCATAACCCTAACACTATCCTAGGGCTGATTCTAACCCTAACCCTAACAATATCCTAGAGCTGATGCTATCCCTAACCCTAACCCTAACACTATCCTAGGGCTGATGGTAACCCTAACCCCAACCCTAACACTATCCTAGAGCTGATGCTAACCCTACCCCTAACCCTAACCCTAACCCTAACCCTAATACTATCCTAGGGCTGATGCTAACCGTAACCCTAACCCTAACACTATCCTAGGGCTGATGCTAACCCTAACCCTAACACTATCCTAGGGCTGATACTAACAATAACCATAACCCTAACACTATCCTAGTGCTGATGCTAACCCTAACCCTAACACTATCCTAGGGCTGATGCTAACCCTAACCCTAACCCTAACACTATCCTAGGGCTGATGCTAACCTTAACCCCAGCCCTAACACTATCCTAGAGCTGATGCTAACCCTAACACTAACCCTAACCCTAACCCTAACACTATCCTAGGGCTGATGCTAAACCTAACCCTAACCCTAACACTATCCTAGGGCTGAATGCTAACCCTAACCCTAACACTATCCTAGGCCTGATGCTAACCCTAACCCTAACACTATCCTAGGGCTGATGCTAACCCTAACCCTAACACTATCCTAGGGTTGAGGCTAACCCTAACCCTAACACTATCCTAGGGCTGATGATAACCCTAACCCTAACCCTAACACTATCCTAGGGTTGATGCTAACCCTAACCCTAACCCTAACACTATCCTACGGCTGATGCTAACCCTAACCCTCACCCTAACACTATCCTAGGTCTGATGCTAACCCTAGCCCTCACACAATCCTAGGCGTGATGATAACCCTAAGCCTAACACGATCGTAGGGCTGATGCTAACCCTAACCCTAACCTTAACACTATCCTAGAGGTGATGCTAACCCTAACCCTAACCCTAACACTATCCTAGGCCTGATGCTAACCCTATCCCTAACCCTAACACTCTCCTAGGGCTGAGGCTAACCCTAACCCTAACACTATCCTAGGGCTGATGCTAACCCTAACCCTAACTCTAACACTATCCTAGGGCTGATGCTAACTCTAACCCTAACACTATCCTAGGGCTGATGCTAACCCGAACCCTAACCCTAACACTATCCTAGGGCTGATGCTCACCCTAACCCTAACACTATCCTAGGGCTGATACTAACCCTAACCATAACCCTAACACTATCCTAGGGCTGATGCTAAACCTAACCCTAACCCTAACACTATCCTAGGGCTGATGCTAACCCTAACGCTAACACTATCCTAGGCCTGATGCTAACCCTAACCCTAACACTATCCTAGGCCTGATGCTAATCCTAACCCTAACACTATCCTAGGGCTGATGCTAACCCTAACCCTAACACTATCCTAGGGCTGAGGCTAACCCTAACACTAACACTATCCTAGGGCTGATGATAACCCTATCCCTAACCCTAACACTATCCTAGGGTTGATGCTAACCCTAACCCTAACACTATCCTACGGCTGATGCTAACCCTAACCCTCACCCTAACACTATCCTAGGTCTGATGCTAACCCTAGCCCTCACACAATCCTAGGCGTGATGATAACCCTAAGCCTAACACGATCCTAGGGCTGATGCTAACCCTAACCCTAACCTTAACACTATCCTAGATGTGATGCTAACCCTAACCCTAACCCTAACACTATCCTAGGCCTGATGCTAACCCTATCCCTAACCCTAACACTCTCCTAGGGCTGAGGCTAACCCTAACAATAACACTATCCTAGGGCTGATGCTAACCCTAACCCTAACCCTAACACTATCCTAAGGCTGATGCTAACCATAACCCTAACACTATCCTAGGCCTGATGCTAACCCTAACCCTAACTCTAACACTATCCTAGGGCTGATGCTAACTCTAACCCTAACACTATCCTAGGGCTGATGCTAACCCGAACCCTAACCCTAACACTATCCTAGGGCTGATGCTCACCCTAACCCTAACACTATCCTAGGGCTGATACTAACCCTAACCATAACCCTAACACTATCCTAGGGCTGATGCTAACCCTAACCCTAACACTATCATAGGCCTGATGATAACCCTAACCCTAACCCTAACACTATCCTAGGGCTGATGCTAACCCTAACCCCAACCCTAACACTATCCTAGAGCTGATGCTAACCCTAACATTAACCCTAACCCTAACGCTAACACTATCCTAGGGCTGATGCTAAACCTAACTCTAACCCTAACACTATCCTACGGCTGATGATAACCCTAACCCTAACCCTAACACTATCCTACGGCTGATGCTAACCCTAACCCTAACACTATCCTAGGGCTGATGCTAACCCTAACCCTAACACTATCCTAGGCCTGATGCTAACCCTAACGATAACACTATCCTAGGGCTGATGCTAACCCTAACCCTAACCCTAACACTATCCTAGGCCTGACGCTAACCCTATCCCTAACCCTAACACTCTCCTAGGGCTGAGGCTAACCCTAACCCTAACACTATCCTAGGGCTGATGCTAACCCTAACCCTAAACCTAACACTATCCTAGGGCTGATGCTAACCCTAACCCTAACACTATTCTAGGCCTGATGCTAACTCTAACCCTAACCCTAACAGTATCCCAGGGCTGATGCTAACCCTAACCCTAACACTATCCTAGGGCTGATGCTAACCCGAACCCTAACCCTAACACTATCCTAGGGCTGATGCTAACCCTAACCCTAACACTATCCTAGGGCTGATACTAACCCTAACCATAACCCTAACACTATCCTAGGGCTGATTCTAACCCTAACCCTAACAATATCCTAGAGCTGATGCTAACCCTAACCCTAACCCTAACACTATCCTAGGGCTGATGGTAACCCTAATCCCAACCCTAACACTATCCTAGAGCTGATGCTAACCCTACCCCTAACCCTAACCCTAACCCTAACCCTAATACTATCCTAGGGCTGATGCTAACCGTAACCCTAACCCTTACACTATCCTAGGGTTGATGCTAACCCTAACACTAACATTATCCTAGAGCTGAAGCTAACCCTAACCCTCACCCTAACACTATCCTAGGTCTGATGCTAACCGTAGCCCTCACACAATCCTAGGCCTGATGATAACCCTAACCCTAACACGATCCTAGGGCTGATGCTAACCCTAACCCTAACCTTAACACTATCCTAGAGCTGATGCTAACCCTAACCCTAACACTATCCTAGGCTTGATTCTAACCCTAACCCTAACCCTAACACTATCCTAGGGCTGATGCTCACCCTAACCCTAACACTATCCTAGGGCTGATGCTAACCCTAACCCTAACCCTTACAGTATCCTAGTTCTGATGCTAACACTAACCCTAACCCTAACACTATCCTACGGCTGATGATAACCCTAACCCCAACCCTAACACTATCCTAGGGCTGATGCTAACCCTAACCCTAACCCTAACACTATCCTACGGCTGATGATAACCCTAACCCTAACCCTAACACTATCCTAGGGCTGATGCTAACCCTAACCCTAACACTATCCTAGGCCTGATTCTAACCCTAACCTTAACACTATCCTAGGGCTGATGCTAACCCTAACCCTAACCTTAACACTATCCTAGGCCTGATGCTAACCCTATCCCTAACCCTAACACTCTCCTAGGGCTGAGGCTAACCCTAACCCTAAAACTATCCTAGGGCTGATGCTAACCCTAACCCTAACCCTAACACTATCCTAGGGTTGATGCTAACACTAACCCTAACACTATCCTAGGCCTGATGCTAACCCTAACCCTAACCCTAACACTATCCTAGGGCTGATGCTAACCCTAGCCCCCACACAATCCTAGGCCTGATGATAACCCTAACCCTAACACGATCGTAGGGCTGATGCTAACCCTAACCCTAAACCTAACACTATCCTAGAGCTGATGCTAACCCTAACCCTAACACTATCATAGGCCTGATGCTAACCCTAACCCTAACGCTAACACTATCCTAGGGCTGATGCTAACCCTAACCCCAACCCTAACACTATCCTAGAGCTGATGCTAACCCGAACTCTAACACTATCCTAGGGCTGAAGCTAACCCTAACCCTCACCCTAACACTATCCTAGGTCTGATGCTAACCCGAGCCCTCACACAATCCTAGGCCTGACGATAACCCTAACCCTAACACGATCCTAGGGCTAATGATAACCCTAACCCTAACCCTAACACTATCCTAGGGCTGATGCTAACCCTAACCCTAACCCTAACCGTATCCTAGGGCTGATGCTAACCCTAACCCTAACCCTAACACTATCCTAGGGCTGATGCTAACCCTAACCCTAACCCTAACACTATCCTACGGCTGATGATAACCCTAACCCTAACCCTAACACTATCCTAGGGCTGATGCTAACCCTAACCCTAACACTATCCTAGGCCTGATGCTAACCCTAACCCTAACACTATCCTAGGGCTGATGCTAACCCTAACCCTAACCCTAACACTATCCTAGGCCTGATGCTAACCCTATCCCTAACCCTAACACTCTCCTAGGGCTGAGGCTAACCCTAACCGTAACACTATCCTAGGGCTGATGCTAACCCTAACCCTAACCCTAACACTATCCTAGGTCTGATGCTATCCCTAACCCTAACACTATCCTAGGCCTGATGCTAACCCTAACCCTAACCCTAACACTATCCTAGGGCTGATGGTAACCCTAACCCCAACCCTAACACTATCCTAGAGCTGATGCTAACCCTAACCCTAACCCTAACCCTAACCCTAATACTATCCTAGGGCTGATGGTAACCGTAACCCTAACCCTAACACTATCCTAGGGTTGATGCTAACCCTAACCCTAACACTATCCTAGGGCGGAAGCTAACCCTAACCCTCACCCTAACACTATCCTAGTTCTGATGCTAACCCTAGCCCTCACACAATCCTAGGCCTGATGATAACCCTAACCCTAACACGATCCTAGGGCTGATGCTAACCATAACCCTAACCCTAACACTATCCTAGAGCTGATGCTAACCCTAACCCTAACACTATCCTAGGCCTGATGATAACCCTAACCCTAACCCTAACACTATCCTAGGGCTGATGCTAACCCTAACCCTAACACTATCCTAGGGCTGATGCTAACCCTAACCCTAACCCTAACACTATCCTAGGGCTGATGCTAACCCTAACCCTAACCCTAACACTATCCTAGGGCTGATGCTAACCCTAACCCTAACCCTAACACTATCCTAGGGCTGATGCTAACCCTAACCCTAACCCTAACACTATCCTAGGGCTGATGCTAACCCTAACCCTAACACTATCCTAGGCCTGATGCTAACCCTAACCCTAACACTATCTTAGGGCTGATGCTAACCCTAACCCTAAACCTAACACTATCCTAGGCCTAATGCTAACGCTATCCATAACCCTAACACTCTCCTAGGGCTGAGGCTAACCCCAACCCTAACACTATCCTAGGGCTGATGCTAACCCTAACCCTAACCCTAACACTATCCTAGGGCTGATGCTAACCCTAACCCTAACACTATCCTAGGCCTGATGCTAACGCTAACCCTAACCCTAACACTATCCTAGGGCTGATGATAACCCTAACCCTAACACTATCCTACGGCTGATGCTAACCCGAACCCTAACCCTAACACTATCCTAGGGCTGATGCTAACCCTAACCCTAACACTATCCTAGGGCTAATACTAACCCTAACCATAACCCTAACACTATCATAGGGCTGATGCTAACCCTAACCCTAACAATATCCTTGAGTTGATGCTAACCATAACCCTAACCCTAACACTATCCTAGGGCTGATGCTAACCCTAACCCCACCACTAACACTATCCTAGAGCTGATGCTAACCCTAACCCTAACCATAACCCTAACCATAACACTATCCTAGGGCTGATGCTAACCCTAACCCTAACCATAACTCTATCCTACGGCTGATGATAACCCTAACCCTAACACTATCCTAGGCCTGATGCTAGCCCTAACCCTAACACTATCCTAGGCCTGATGCTATCCCTAACCCTAACACTATCCTAGGGCTGATGCTAACCCTAACCCTAACCCTAACACTATCCTAGGCCTGATGCTAACCCTATCCCTAACCCTAACACTCTCCTAGGGCTGAGCCTAACCCTAACCCTAACACTATCCTAGGGCTGATGCTAACCCTAACCCTAACCCTAACACTATCCTAGGGCTGATGCTAACCCTAACCCTATCACTATCCTAGGCCTGATGCTAACCCTAACCCTAACCCTAACACTATCCTAGGGCTGATGCTAACCCTAAGCCCAACCCTGACACTATCCTAGAGCTGATGCTAACCCTAACCCTAACCCTAACCCTAACCCTAATACTATCCTAGGGCTGATGATAACCGTAACCCTAACCCTAACACTATCCTAGGGTTGATGCTAACCCTAACCCTAACACTATCCTAGGGCTGAAGCTAACCCTAACCCTCACCCTAACACTATCCTAGGTCTGATGCTAACCCTAGCCCTCACACAATCCTAGGCCTGATGATAACCCTAACCCTAACACGATCCTAGGGCTGATGCTAACCCTAACCCTAACCCTAACACTATCCTAGAGCTGATGCTAACCCTAACATTAACACTATCCTAGGCCTGATGATAACCCTAACCCTAACACTATCCTAGGGCTGATGCTAACCCTAACCCTAACACTATCCTAGGGCTGATGCTAACCCTAACCCTAACCCTAACACTATCCTAGGGCTGATGCTAACCCTAATCCTAACCCTAACACTATCCTAGGCCTGATGATAACCCCAACCCTAACCCTAACACTATCCTACGGCTTATGCTAAACCTAACCCTAACACTATCCTAGGGCTGATGCTAAACCTAACCCTAACCCTAACACTATCCTAGGGCTCATGCTAACCCTAACCCTAACACTATCCTAGGGCTGATGCTAACCCTAACACTAACACTATCCCAGGGCTGATGCTAACCCTAACCCTAACTCTAACACTGTCCTAGGGCTGACGCTAACCATAACCCTAACCCTAACCCAGACACTATCCTAGGGCTGATGCTAACCCTAACCCTAACCCTAACACTATCCTAGGGCTGATGCTAACCCTAACCCTAACCCGAACACTATCCTAGGGCTGATGCTAACCCTAACCCTAACACTATCTTAGGGCTGATGCTAACCCTAACCCTAACCCTAACACTCTCCTAGGGCTGAGGCTAACCCTAACCCTAACCCTAACACTATCCTTGAGCTGATGCTAACCCTAACCCTAACCCTAACCGTAACCCTAATACTATTCTAGGACTGATTCCAGCCGTAACCCTAACCCTAACACTATCCTAGGGTTGATGATAACCCTAACCCTAACACTATCCTAGGGCTGAAGCTAACCCTAACCCTCACCCTAACACTATCCTAGGTCTGATGCTAACCCTAGCCCTCATACTATCCTAGGCCTCATGATAACCCTAATCCTAACCCTAACACGATCCTAGGGCTGATGCTAACCCTAACCATAACCCTAACACTATCCTAGGGCTGATGCTAACCCTAACCCTAACACTATCCTTGGCCTGATGCTAACGCTAACCCTAACCCTAACACTATCCTAGGGCTGATGATAACCCTAACCCTAACACTATCCTACGGCTGATGCTAACCCGAACCCTAACCCTAACACTATCCTAGGGCTGATGCTAACCCTAACCCTAACACTATCCTAGGGCTAATACTAACCCTAACCATAACCCTAACACTATCATAGGGCTGATGCTAACCCTAACCCTAACAATATCCTTGAGTTGATGCTAACCATAACCCTAACCCTAACACTATCCTAGGGCTGATGCTAACCCTAACCCCACCCCTAACACTATCCTAGAGCTGATGCTAACCCTAACCCTAACCCTAACCCTAACCATAACACTATCCTGGGGCTGATGCTAACCCTAACCCTAACCATAACTCTATCCTACGGCTGATGATAACCCTAACCCTAACACTATCCTAGGCCTGATGCTAGCCCTAACCCTAACACTATCCTAGGCCTGATGCTAACCCTAACCCTAACACTATTCTAGGGCTGATGCTAACCCTAACCCTAACCCTAACACTATCCTAGGCCTGATGCTTACCCTATCCCTAACCCTAACACTCTCCTAGGGCTGAGCCTAACCCTAACCCTAACACTATCCTAGGGCTGATGCTAACCCTAACCCTAACCCTAACACTATCCTAGGGCTGATGCTAACCCTAACCCTATCACTATCCTAGGCCTGATGCTAACCCTAACCCTAACCCTAACACTATCCTGGGGCTGATGCTAACCCTAAGCCCAACCCTGACACTATCCTAGAGCTGATGCTAACCCTAACCCTAACACTAACCCTAACCCTAATACTATCCTAGGGCTGATGATAACCGTAACCCTAACCCTAACACTATCCTAGGGTTGATGCTAACCCTAACCCTAACACTATCCTAGGGCTGAAGCTAACCCTAACCCTCACCCTAACACTATCCTAGGTCTGATGCTAACCTTAGCCCTCACACAATCCTAGGCCTGATGATAACCCTAACCCTAACACGATCCTAGGGCTGATGCTAACCCTAACCCTAACCCTAACACTATCCTAGAGCTGATGCTAACCCTAACATTAACACTATCCTAGGCCTGATGATAACCCTAACCCTAACACTATCCTAGGGCTCATGCTAACCCTAACCCTAACACTATCCTAGGGCTGATGCTAACCCTAACCCTAACCCTAACACTATCCTAGGGCTGATGCTAACCCTAATCCTAACCCTAACACTATCCTAGGCCTGATGATAACCCCAACCCTAACCCTAACACTATCCTACGGCTTATGCTAAACCTAACCCTAACACTATCCTAGGGCTGATGCTAAACCTAACCCTAACCCTAACACTATCCTAGGGCTCATGCTAACCCTAACCCTAACACTATCCTAGGGCTGATGCTAACCCTAACACTAACACTATCCCAGGGCTGATGCTAACCCTAACCCTAACTCTAACACTGTCCTAGGGCTGACGCTAACCATAACCCTAACCCTAACCCAGACACTATCCTAGGGCTGATGGTAACCCTAACCCCAACCCTAACACTATCCTAGAGCTGATGCTAACCCTAACCCTAACCCTAACCCTAACCCTAATACTATCCTAGGGCTGATGGGAACCGTAACCCTAACCCTAACACTATCCTAGGGTTGATGCTAACCCTAATCCTAACACTATCCTAGGGCGGAAGCTAACCCTAACCCTCACCCTAACACTATCCTAGTTCTGATGCTAACCCTAGCCCTCACACAATCCTAGGCCTGATGATAACCCTAACCCTAACACGATCCTAGGCCTGATGATAACCCTAACCCTAACCCTAACACTATCCTAGGGCTGATGCTAACCCTAACCCTAACACTATCCTAGGGCTGATGCTAACCCTAACCCTAACCCTAACACTATCCTAGGGCTGATGCTAACCCTAACCCTAACCCTAACACTATCCTAGGGCTGATGCTAACCCTAACCCTAACCCTAACACTATCCTAGGGCTGATGCTAACCCTAACCCTAACCCTAACACTATCCTAGGGCTGATGCTAACCCTAACCCTAACACTATCCTAGGCCTGATGCTAACCCTAACCCTAACACTATCTTAGGGCTGATGCTAACCCTAACCCTAAACCTAACACTATCCTAGGCCTAATGCTAACGCTATCCATAACCCTAACACTCTCCTAGGGCTGAGGCTAACCCCAACCCTAACACTATCCTAGGGCTGATGCTAACCCTAACCCTAACCCTAACACTATCCTAGGGCTGATGCTAACCCTAACCCTAACACTATCCTAGGCCTGATGCTAACGCTAACCCTAACCCTAACACTATCCTAGGGCTGATGATAACCCTAACCCTAACACTATCCTACGGCTGATGCTAACCCGAACCCTAACCCTAACACTATCCTAGGGCTGATGCTAACCCTAACCCTAACACTATCCTAGGGCTAATACTAACCCTAACCATAACCCTAACACTATCATAGGGCTGATGCTAACCCTAACCCTAACAATATCCTTGAGTTGATGCTAACCATAACCCTAACCCTAACACTATCCTAGGGCTGATGCTAACCCTAACCCCACCACTAACACTATCCTAGAGCTGATGCTAACCCTAACCCTAACCATAACCCTAACCATAACACTATCCTAGGGCTGATGCTAACCCTAACCCTAACCATAACTCTATCCTACGGCTGATGATAACCCTAACCCTAACACTATCCTAGGCCTGATGCTAGCCCTAACCCTAACACTATCCTAGGCCTGATGCTAACCCTAACCCTAACACTATCCTAGGGCTGATGCTAACCCTAACCCTAACCCTAACACTATCCTAGGCCTGATGCTAACCCTATCCCTAACCCTAACACTCTCCTAGGGCTGAGCCTAACCCTAACCCTAACACTATCCTAGGGCTGATGCTAACCCTAACCCTAACCCTAACACTATCCTAGGGCTGATGCTAACCCTAACCCTATCACTATCCTAGGCCTGATGCTAACCCTAACCCTAACCCTAACACTATCCTAGGGCTGATGCTAACCCTAAGCCCAACCCTGACACTATCCTAGAGCTGATGCTAACCCTAACCCTAACCCTAACCCTAACCCTAATACTATCCTAGGGCTGATGATAACCGTAACCCTAACCCTAACACTATCCTAGGGTTGATGCTAACCCTAACCCTAACACTATCCTAGGGCTGAAGCTAACCCTAACCCTCACCCTAACACTATCCTAGGTCTGATGCTAACCCTAGCCCTCACACAATCCTAGGCCTGATGATAACCCTAACCCTAACACGATCCTAGGGCTGATGCTAACCCTAACCCTAACCCTAACACTATCCTAGAGCTGATGCTAACCCTAACATTAACACTATCCTAGGCCTGATGATAACCCTAACCCTAACACTATCCTAGGGCTGATGCTAACCCTAACCCTAACACTATCCTAGGGCTGATGCTAACCCTAACCCTAACCCTAACACTATCCTAGGGCTGATGCTAACCCTAATCCTAACCCTAACACTATCCTAGGCCTGATGATAACCCCAACCCTAACCCTAACACTATCCTACGGCTTATGCTAAACCTAACCCTAACACTATCCTAGGGCTGATGCTAAACCTAACCCTAACCCTAACACTATCCTAGGGCTCATGCTAACCCTAACCCTAACACTATCCTAGGGCTGATGCTAACCCTAACACTAACACTATCCCAGGGCTGATGCTAACCCTAACCCTAACTCTAACACTGTCCTAGGGCTGACGCTAACCATAACCCTAACCCTAACCCAGACACTATCCTAGGGCTGATGCTAACCCTAACCCTAACCCTAACACTATCCTAGGGCTGATGCTAACCCTAACCCTAACCCTAACACTATCCTAGGGCTGATGCTAACCCTAACCCTAACACTATCTTAGGGCTGATGCTAACCCTAACCCTAACCCTAACACTCTCCTAGGGCTGAGGCTAACCCTAACCCTAACCCTAACACTATCCTTGAGCTGATGCTAACCCTAACCCTAACCCTAACCGTAACCCTAATACTATTCTAGGACTGATTCCAGCCGTAACCCTAACCCTAACACTATCCTAGGGTTGATGATAACCCTAACCCTAACACTATCCTAGGGCTGAAGCTAACCCTAACCCTCACCCTAACACTATCCTAGGTCTGATGCTAACCCTAGCCCTCATACTATCCTAGGCCTCATGATAACCCTAATCCTAACCCTAACACGATCCTAGGGCTGATGCTAACCCTAACCATAACCCTAACACTATCCTAGGGCTGATGCTAACCCTAACCCTAACACTATCCTAGGCCTGATGCTAACGCTAACCCTAACCCTAACACTATCCTAGGGCTGATGATAACCCTAACCCTAACACTATCCTACGGCTGATGCTAACCCGAACCCTAACCCTAACACTATCCTAGGGCTGATGCTAACCCTAACCCTAACACTATCCTAGGGCTAATACTAACCCTAACCATAACCCTAACACTATCATAGGGCTGATGCTAACCCTAACCCTAACAATATCCTTGAGTTGATGCTAACCATAACCCTAACCCTAACACTATCCTAGGGCTGATGCTAACCCTAACCCCACCCCTAACACTATCCTAGAGCTGATGCTAACCCTAACCCTAACCCTAACCCTAACCATAACACTATCCTGGGGCTGATGCTAACCCTAACCCTAACCATAACTCTATCCTACGGCTGATGATAACCCTAACCCTAACACTATCCTAGGCCTGATGCTAGCCCTAACCCTAACACTATCCTAGGCCTGATGCTAACCCTAACCCTAACACTATTCTAGGGCTGATGCTAACCCTAACCCTAACCCTAACACTATCCTAGGCCTGATGCTTACCCTATCCCTAACCCTAACACTCTCCTAGGGCTGAGCCTAACCCTAACCCTAACACTATCCTAGGGCTGATGCTAACCCTAACCCTAACCCTAACACTATCCTAGGGCTGATGCTAACCCTAACCCTATCACTATCCTAGGCCTGATGCTAACCCTAACCCTAACCCTAACACTATCCTGGGGCTGATGCTAACCCTAAGCCCAACCCTGACACTATCCTAGAGCTGATGCTCACCCTAACCCTAACACTAACCCTAACCCTAATACTATCCTAGGGCTGATGATAACCGTAACCCTAACCCTAACACTATCCTAGGGTTGATGCTAACCCTAACCCTAACACTATCCTAGGGCTGAAGCTAACCCTAACCCTCACCCTAACACTATCCTAGGTCTGATGCTAACCCTAGCCCTCACACAATCCTAGGCCTGATGATAACCCTAACCCTAACACGATCCTAGGGCTGATGCTAACCCTAACCCTAACCCTAACACTATCCTAGAGCTGATGCTAACCCTAACATTAACACTATCCTAGGCCTGATGATAACCCTAACCCTAACACTATCCTAGGGCTCATGCTAACCCTAACCCTAACACTATCCTAGGGCTGATGCTAACCCTAACCCTAACCCTAACACTATCCTAGGGCTGATGCTAACCCTAATCCTAACCCTAACACTATCCTAGGCCTGATGATAACCCCAACCCTAACCCTAACACTATCCTACGGCTTATGCTAAACCTAACCCTAACACTATCCTAGGGCTGATGCTAAACCTAACCCTAACCCTAACACTATCCTAGGGCTCATGCTAACCCTAACCCTAACACTATCCTAGGGCTGATGCTAACCCTAACACTAACACTATCCCAGGGCTGATGCTAACCCTAACCCTAACTCTAACACTGTCCTAGGGCTGACGCTAACCATAACCCTAACCCTAACCCAGACACTATCCTAGGGCTGATGCTAACCCTAACCCTAACCCTAACACTATCCTAGGGCTGATGCTAACCCTAACCCTAACCCTAACACTATCCTAGGGCTGATGCTAACCCTAACCCTAACACTATCTTAGGGCTGATGCTAACCCTAACCCTAACCCTAACACTCTCCTAGGGCTGAGGCTAACCCTAACCCTAACCCTAACACTATCCTTGAGCTGATGCTAACCCTAACCCTAACCCTAACCGTAACCCTAATACTATTCTAGGACTGATTCCAGCCGTAACCCTAACCCTAACACTATCCTAGGGTTGATGATAACCCTAACCCTAACACTATCCTAGGGCTGAAGCTAACCCTAACCCTCACCCTAACACTATCCTAGGTCTGATGCTAACCCTAGCCCTCATACTATCCTAGGCCTCATGATAACCCTAATCCTAACCCTAACACGATCCTAGGGCTGATGCTAACCCTAATCATAACCCTAACACTATCCTAGAGCTGATGCTAACCCTAACCCTAACACTATCCTAGGCCTAATGATAACCCTAACCCTAACCCTAACACTGTCCTAAGTTTGATGCTAACCCCAACCCTAACACTATCCTAGGGCTGACGCTAACCATAACCCTAACCCTAACCCTAACAGTATCCTAGGGCTGATGCTAACCCTAACCCTAACCCTAACACTATCCTAGGGCTGATGCTAAACCTAACCCTAACCCTAACACTATCCTAGGGCTGATGCTAACCCTAAACCTAAAACTATCCTAGGGCTGATGCTAACCCTAACCCTAACCCTAACACTATCCTAGGGCTGATGCTAACCTTAACACTACCACTATCCTAGGGCTGATGCTAACCCTAACCATAACCCTAACCCTAACACTATCCTGGGGCTGATGCTAACCCTAACCCTAACTCTAACACTATCCTTGGGCTGAGGCTAACCCTAACCCTAACCCTATCCTACGGCTGATGCTAACCCTAACCCTAACTCTAACACTATCCTAAGGCTGATGCTAACCCTAACACTAACACTATCCTAGGCCCGGTGCTAACCCTAACCCTAACCCTAACAGTATCCTAGGGCTGATGCTAACCCTAACACTAACACTATCTTAGGGCTGATGCTAACCCTAACCCTAACCCTAACACTGTCCTAGGTCTGATGCTAACCCTAACCCTAACCCTAACACTATCCTAGGGCTGATGCTAACCCTAACCCTAACAATATCCTAGGCCTGATGATATCCCTAACCCTAACCCTAACACTATCCTAGGGCTGATGCTAACCCTAACCCTAACCCTAACACTATCCTAGGGCTGAGGCTAACCCTAAACCTAACCCTAACACTCCCCTAGGGCTGAGGCTAACCCTAACCCTTACACTATCCTAGGGCTGATGATAACCCTAACCCTAACCCTAACACTATCCTAGGGCTGATGCTAACCCTAACCCTAACCCTAAAACTATCCTAGGGCTGATGCTAACTCTAACCCTAACACTATCCTAGGGCTGATGCTAACCCTAACCCTAACCCTAACACTATCCTAGGGCTGATGCTAACCCTAACCCTAACACTATCCTAGTCCTGATGCTAACCCAAACCTAACCCTTACACTATCCTAGGGCTGATGCTAACCCTAACCCTAACCCAAACACTATCCTAGAGCTGATGGTAACCCTAAACCTAACACTATCCTAGGCCTGATGATAACCCTAACCCTAACCCTAACACTATCCTACGGCTGATGCTAACCCTAATCCTAACTCTAACACTATCCTAAGGCTGATGCTAACCCTAACACTAACACTATCCTAGGCCTGGTGCTAACCCTAACCCTAACCCTAACAGTATCCTAGGGCTGATGCTAACCCTAACCCTAACACTATCTTAGGGCTGATGCTAACCCTAACCCTAACCCTAACACTATCCTAGGGCTGATGCTAACCCTAACCCTAACCCTAACACTGTCCTAGGTCTGATGCTAACCCTAACCCTAACCCTAACACTATCCTAGGGCTGATGCTAACCCTAACCCTAACTCTAACACTATCCTAAGGCTGATGCTAACCCTAACACTAACACTATCCTAGGCCTGGTGCTAACCCTAACCCTAACCCTAACAGTATCCTAGGGCTGATGCTAACCCTAACCCTAACACTATCTTAGGGCTGATGCTAACCCTAACCCTAACCCTAACACTATCCTAGGGCTGATGCTAACCCTAACCCTAACCCTAACACTGTCCTAGGTCTGATGCTAACCCTAACCCTAACCCTAACACTATCCTAGGGCTGATGCTAACCCTAACCCCAAACCTATCACTATCCTAGAGCTCATGCTAACGCTAACCATAACCCTAACCCTAACCCAAATACTATCCTAGGGCTGATGCTAACCGTAACCCTAACACTAACACTATCCTAGGGTTGATGCTAACCCTAACCCTAACACTATACTCGGTCTGAAGCTAACCCTAACCCTCACCCTAACGCTATCCTAGGTCTGATGCTAACCCTAGCCCTCAGACTGTCCTAGGCCTGATGATAACCCTAACCCTAACACGATCCTAGGGCTGATGCTAACCCTAACCCTAACCCAAACACTATCCTAGAGCTGATGGTAACCCTAACCCTAACACTATCCTAGGCCTGATGATAACCCTAACCCTAACCCTAACACTATCCTACGGCTGATGCTAACCCTAACCCTAACTCTAACACTATCCTAAGGCTGATGCTAACCCTAACACTAACACTATCCTAGGCCTGGTGCTAACCCTAACCCTAACCCTAACAGTATCCTAGGGCTGATGCTAACCCTAACCCTAACACTATCTTAGGGCTGATGCTAACCCTAACCCTAACCCTAACACTATCCTACGGCTGATGCTAACCCTAACCCTAACCCTAACACTGTCCTAGGTCTGATGCTAACCCTAACCCTAACCCTAACACTATCCTAGGGCTGATGCTAACCCTAACCCTAACCCTAACACTGTCCTAGGTCTGATGCTAACCCTAACCCTAACCCTAACACTATCCGAGGGCTGATGCTAACCCTAACCCTAACAATATCCTAGGCCTGATGATATCCCTAACCCTAACCCTAACACTATGCTAGGGCTGATGCTAACCCTAACCCTAACCCTAACACTATCCTAGGGCTGATGCTAACCCTAAACCTAACCCTAACCCTAACCCTAATACTATCCTAGGGCTGATGCTAACCGTAACCCTAACCCTAACACTATCCTAGGGTTGATGCTAACCCTAACCCTAACACTATCCTAGGGCTGAAGCTAACCCTAACCCTCACCCTAACACTATCCTAGGTCTGATGCTAACCCTAGCCCTCACACAATCCTAGGCCTGATGATAACCCTAACCCTAACACGATCCTAGGGCTGATGCTAACCCTAACCCTAACCCTAACACTATCCTAGAGCTGATGCTAACCCTAACATTAACACTATCCTAGGCCTGATGATAACCCTAACCCTAACACTATCCTAGGGCTGATGCTAACCCTAACCCTAACACTATCCTAGGGCTGATGCTAACCCTAACCCTAACCCTAACACTATCCTAGGGCTGATGCTAACCCTAATCCTAACCCTAACACTATCCTAGGCCTGATGATAACCCCAACCCTAACCCTAACACTCTCCTACGGCTTATGCTAAACCTAACCCTAACACTATCCTAGGGCTGATGCTAAACCTAACCCTAACCCTAACACTATCCTAGGGCTCATGCTAACCCTAACCCTAACACTATCCTAGGGCTGATGCTAACCCTAACACTAACACTATCCCAGGGCTGATGCTAACCCTAACCCTAACTCTAACACTGTCCCAGGGCTGACGCTAACCATAACCCTAACCCTAACCCAGACACTATCCTAGGGCTGATGCTAACCCTAACCCTAACCCTAACACTATCCTAGGGCTGATGCTAACCCTAACCCTAACCCTAACACTATCCTAGGGCTGATGCTAACCCTAACCCTAACACTATCTTAGGGCTGATGCTAACCCTAACCCTAACCCTAACACTCTCCTAGGGCTGAGGCTAACCCTAACCCTAACCCTAACACTATCCTTGAGCTGATGCTAACCCTAACCGTAACCCTAACCGTAACCCTAATACTATTCTAGGACTGATTCCAGCCGTAACCCTAACCCTAACACTATCCTAGGGTTGATGATAACCCTAACCCTAACACTATCCTAGGGCTGAAGCTAACCCTAACCCTCACCCTAACACTATCCTAGGTCTGATGCTAACCCTAGCCCTCATACTATCCTAGGCCTCATGATAACCCTAATCCTAACCCTAACACGATCCTAGGGCTGATGCTAACCCTAACCATAACCCTAACACTATCCTAGGGCTGATGCTAACCCTAACCCTAACACTATCCTAGGCCTGATGCTAACGCTAACCCTAACCCTAACACTATCCTAGGGCTGATGATAACCCTAACCCTAACACTATCCTACGGCTGATGCTAACCCGAACCCTAACCCTAACACTATCATAGGGCTGATGCTAACCCTAACCCTAACACTATCCTAGGGCTAATACTAACCCTAACCATAACCCTAACACTATCATAGGGCTGATGCTAACCCTAACCCTAACAATATCCTTGAGTTGATGCTAACCATAACCCTAACCCTAACACTATCCTAGGGCTGATGCTAACCCTAACCCCACCCCTAACACTATCCTAGAGCTGATGCTAACCCTAACCCTAACCCTAACCCTAACCATAACACTATCCTGGGGCTGATGCTAACCCTAACCCTAACCATAACTCTATCCTACGGCTGATGATAACCCTAACCCTAACACTATCCTAGGCCTGATGCTAGCCCTAACCCTAACACTATCCTAGGCCTGATGCTAACCCTAACCCTAACACTATTCTAGGGCTGATGCTAACCCTAACCCTAACATTAACACTATCCTAGGCCTGATGCTAACCCTATCCCTAACCCTAACACTCTCCTAGGGCTGAGCCTAACCCTAACCCTAACACTATCCTAGGGCTGATGCTAACCCTAACCCTAACCCTAACACTATCCTAGGGCTGATGCTAACCCTAACCCTATCACTATCCTAGGCCTGATGCTAACCCTAACCCTAACCCTAACACTATCCTGAGGCTGATGCTAACCCTAAGCCCAACCCTGACACTATCCTAGAGCTGATGCTAACCCTAACCCTAACACTAACCCTAACCCTAATACTATCCTAGGGCTGATGATAACCGTAACCCTAACGCTAACACTATCCTAGGGTTGATGCTAACCCTAACCCTAACACTATCCTAGGGCTGAAGCTAACCCTAACCCTCACCCTAACACTATCCTAGGTCTGATGCTAACCCTAGCCCTCACACAATCCTAGGCCTGATGATAACCCTAACCCTAACACGATCCTAGGGCTGATGCTAACCCTAACCCTAACCCTAACACTATCCTAGAGCTGATGCTAACCCTAACATTAACACTATCCTAGGCCTGATGATAACCCTAACCCTAACACTATCCTAGGGCTGATGCTAACCCTAACCCTAACACTATCCTAGGGCTGATGCTAACCCTAACCCTAACCCTAACACTATCCTAGGGCTGATGCTAACCCTAATCCTAACCCTAACACTATCCTAGGCCTGATGATAACCCCAACCCTAACCCTAACACTATCCTACGGCTTATGCTAAACCTAACCCTAACACTATCCTAGGGCTGATGCTAAACCTAACCCTAACCCTAACACTATCCTAGGGCTCATGCTAACCCTAACCCTAACACTATCCTAGGGCTGATGCTAACCCTAACACTAACACTATCCCAGGGCTGATGCTAACCCTAACCCTAACTCTAACACTGTCCTAGGGCTGACGCTAACCATAACCCTAACCCTAACCCAGACACTATCCTAGGGCTGATGCTAACCCTAACCCTAACCCTAACACTATCCTAGGGCTGATGCTAACCCTAACCCTAACCCTAACACTATCCTAGGGCTGATGCTAACCCTAACCCTAACACTATCTTAGGGCTGATGCTAACCCTAACCCTAACCCTAACACTCTCCTAGGGCTGAGGCTAACCCTAACCCTAACCCTAACACTATCCTTGAGCTGATGCTAACCCTAACCCTAACCCTAACCGTAACCCTAATACTATTCTAGGACTGATTCCAGCCGTAACCCTAACCCTAACACTATCCTAGGGTTGATGATAACCCTAACCCTAACACTATCCTAGGGCTGAAGCTAACCCTAACCCTCACCCTAACACTATCCTAGGTCTGATGCTAATCCTAGCCCTCATACTATCCTAGGCCTCATGATAACCCTAATCCTAACCCTAACACGATCCTAGGGCTGATGCTAACCCTAACCATAACCCTAACACTATCCTAGAGCTGATGCTAACCCTAACCCTAACACTATCCTAGGCCTAATGATAACCCTAACCCTAACCCTAACACTGTCCTAAGTTTGATGCTAACCCCAACCCTAACACTATCCTAGGGCTGACGCTAACCATAACCCTAACCCTAACGCTAACAGTATCCTAGGGCTGATGCTAACCCTAACCCTAACCCTAACACTATCCTAGGGCTGATGCTAAACCTAACCCTAACCCTAACACTATCCTAGGGCTGATGCTAACCCTAAACCTAAAACTATCCTAGGGCTGATGCTAACCCTAACCCTAACCCTAACACTATCCTAGGGCTGATGCTAACCTTAACACTACCACTATCCTAGGGCTGATGCTAACCCTAACCATAACCCTAACCCTAACACTATCCTGGGGCTGATGCTAACCCTAACCCTAACTCTAACACTATCCTTGGGCTGAGGCTAACCCTAACCCTAACCCTATCCTACGGCTGATGCTAACCCTAACCCTAACTCTAACACTATCCTAAGGCTGATGCTAACCCTAACACTAACACTATCCTAGGCCTGGTGCTAACCCTAACCCTAACCCTAAGAGTATCCTAGGGCTGATGCTAACCCTAACACTAACACTATCTTAGGGCTGATGCTAACCCTAACCCTAACCCTAACACTGTCCTAGGTCTGATGCTAACCCTAACCCTAACCCTAACACTATCCTAGGGCTGATGCTAACCCTAAACCTAACAATATCCTAGGCCTGATGATATCCCTAACCCTAACCCTAACACTATCCTAGGGCTGATGCTAACCCTAACCCTAACCCTAACACTATCCTAGGGCTGAGGCTAACCCTAAACCTAACCCTAACACTCCCCTAGGGCTGAGGCTAACCCTAACCCTTACACTATCCTAGGGCTGATGATAACCCTAACCCTAACCCTAACACTATCCTAGGGCTGATGCTAACCCTAACCCTAACCCTAAAACTATCCTAGGGCTGATGCTAACTCTAACCCTAACACTATCCTAGGGCTGATGCTAACCCTAACCCTAACCCTAACACTATCCTAGGGCTGATGCTAACCCTAACCCTAACACTATCCTGGGCCTGATGCTAACCCAAACCTAACCCTTACACTATCCTAGGGCTGATGCTAACCCTAACCCTAACCCAAACACTATCCTAGAGCTGATGGTAACCCTAACCCTAACACTATCCTAGGCCTGATGATAACCCTAACCCTAACCCTAACACTATCCTACGGCTGATGCTAACCCTAATCCTAACTCTAACACTATCCTAAGGCTGATGCTAACCCTAACACTAACACTATCCTAGGCCTGGTGCTAACCCTAACCCTAACCCTAACAGTATCCTAGGGCTGATGCTAACCCTAACCCTAACACTATCTTAGGGCTGATGCTAACCCTAACCCTAACCCTAACACTATCCTAGGGCTGATGCTAACCCTAACCCTAACCCTAACACTGTCCTAGGTCTGATGCTAACCCTAACCCTAACCCTAACACTATCCTAGGGCTGATGCTAACCCTAACCCTAACTCTAACACTATCCTAAGGCTGATGCTAACCCTAACACTAACACTATCCTAGGCCTGGTGCTAACCCTAACCCTAACCCTAACAGTATCCTAGGGCTGATGCTAACCCTAACCCTAACACAATCTTAGGGCTGATGCTAACCCTAACCCTAACCCTAACACTATCCTAGGGCTGATGCTAACCCTAACCCTAACCCTAACACTGTCCTAGGTCTGATGCTAACCCTAACCCTAACCCTAACACTATCCTAGGGCTGATGCTAACCCTAACCCCAAACCTATCACTATCCTAGAGCTCATGCTAACGCTAACCATAACCCTAACCCTAACCCAAATACTATCCTAGGGCTGATGCTAACCGTAACCGTAACACTAACACTATCCTAGGGTTGATGCTAACCCTAACCCTAACACTATACTCGGTCTGAAGCTAACCCTAACCCTCACCCTAACGCTATCCTAGGTCTGATGCTAACCCTAGCCCTCAGACTGTCCTAGGCCTGATGATAACCCTAACCCTAACACGATCCTAGGGCTGATGCTAACCCTAACCCTAACCCAAACACTATCCTAGAGCTGATGGTAACCCTAACCCTAACACTATCCTAGGCCTGATGATAACCGTAACCCTAACCCTAACACTATCCTACGGCTGATGCTAACCCTAACCCTAACTCTAACACTATCCTAGGGCTGATGCTAACCCTAACCCTAACCCAAACACTATCCTAGAGCTGATGGTAACCCTAACCCTAACACTATCCTAGGCCTGATGATAACCCTAACCCTAACCCTAACACTATCCTACGGCTGATGCTAACCCTAACCCTAACCCTAACACTGTCCTAGGTCTGATGCTAACCCTAACCCTAACCCTAACACTATCCTAGGGCTGATGCTAACCCTAACCCTAACCCTAACACTGTCCTAGGTCTGATGCTAACCCTAACCCTAACCCTAACACTATCCGAGGGCTGATGCTAACCCTAACCCTAACAATATCCTAGGCCTGATGATATCCCTAACCCTAACCCTAACACTATGCTAGGGCTGATGCTAACCCTAACCCTAACCCTAACACTATCCTAGGGCTGATGCTAACCCTAAACCTAACCCTAACCCTAACCCTAATACTATCCTAGGGCTGATGCTAACCGTAACCCTAACCCTAACACTATCCTAGGGTTGATGCTAACCCTAACCCTAACACTATCCTCGGGCTGAAGCTAACCCTAACCCTCACCCTAACACTATCCGAGGTCTGATGTTAACCCTATCCCTCATACAATCCTAGGCCTGATGATAACCCTAACCCTAATACGATCCTAGGGCTGATGCTAACCCTAACCTTAACCTTAACACTATCCTAGAGCTGATGCTAACCCTAACCCCAACACTATCCTAGGCCTGATGATAACCCCAACCCTAACCCTAACACTATCCTAGGGTTGATGCTAACCCTAACCCTAACACTACGTAGGGCTGATGCTAACCCTAACACTAACCCTAACACTATCCTAGGGCTGATGGTAACCCTAACCCTAACCCTAACTCTATCTTAGGGCTGATGCTAAACCTAACCATAACCCTAACACTATCCTAGGGCTGATGCTAACCCTAACCCTAACACTATCCTAGGGCTGATGCTAACCCTAAACCTTACTCTAACAATCCCCTAGGGCTGAGGCTAACCCTAACCCTAATACTATCCTAGTGCTCATGATAACCCTAACCCTAACCCTAACACTATCCTAGGGCTGATGCTAACCCTAACCCTAACCCTAACACTATCCTAGCGCTGATGCTAACTCTAACCCTAACACTATCCTAGGGCTGATGCTAACCATAACCCTAACCCTAACACTATCCTAGGGCTGATGCTAACCCTAACCCTAACACTATCCTAGGCCTGATGCTAACCCAAACCTAACCCTTACACTATCCTAGGGCTTATGCTAACCCTAACCCTAACCCTAACACTATCCTAGGGCTGATGCTAACCCTAAACCTAACACTATCCTAGGGCTGATGCTAACCCTAACCCTAACCCTAACACTATCCTACGGCTGATAATAACCCTAAACCTAACCTTAACACTATCCTAGGGCTCATGCTAACCCTAACCCTAACACTATCCTAGGCCTGATGCTAACCCTAACCCTAACACTATCCTAGGCCTCAGGCTAACCCTATCACTAACCCTAACACTCTCCTAGGGCTGAGGCTAACCCTAACCCTAACACTATCCTAGGACTGATGCTAACCCTAATCCTAACCCTATCACTATCCTAGGGCTGATGCTAACCCTAACCGTAACACTATCCAAGGCCTGATGCTAACCGTAACCCTAACCCTAACACTATCCTACGGCTGATGCTAACCCTAACCCTAACACTATCCTAGGGCTGATACTAACCCTAACCCTAACCCTAACACTATCCTAGGGCTGATGCTAACCCTAACCCTAACCCTAACACTATCCTAGGGCTGATGCTAACCCTAACCCCAAACCTATCACTATCCTAGAGCTCATGCTAACGCTAACCATAACTCTAACCCTAACCCCAATACTATCCTAGGGCTCATGCTAACCGTAACCCTAACACTAACACTATCCTAGGGTTGATGCTAACCCTAACCCTAACACTATACTCGGTCTGAAGCTAACCCTAACCCTCACCCTAACTCTATCCTAGGTCTGAAGCTAACCCTAGCCCTCAGACAGTCCTAGGCCTGATGATAACCCTAACCCTAACACGATCCTAGGGCTGATGCTAACCCTAACCCTAACCATAACACTATCCTAGAGCTGATGGTAACCCTAACCCTAACACTATCCTAGGCCTGATGATAACCCTAACCCTAACCCTAACACTATACTACGGCTGATGCTAACCCTAACCCTAACTCTAACACTATCCTAAGGCTGATGCTAACCCTAACACTAACACTATCCTAGGCCTGGTGCTAACCCTAACCCTAACCCTAACAGTATCCTAGGGCTGATGCTAATCCTAACCCTAACCCTAACACTATCCTAGGGCTGATGCTAACCCTAAACCTAACCCTAACACTCCGCTAGGGCTGAGGCTAACCCTAACCCTAACACTATCCTAGGGCTGATGATAACCCTAACCCTAACCCTACCACTATCCTAGGGCTGATGCTAACCCTAACCCTAACCCTAAAACTATCCTAGTGCTAATGCTAACTCTAACCCTAACACTATCCTAGGGCTGATACTAACCCTAACCCTAACCCTAACACTATCCTAGGGCTGATGCTAGTCCTAACACTAACACTATCCTAGGCCTGATGCTAACCCAAACCTAACCCTTACACTATCCTAGGGCTGATGCTAACCCTAACCCTAACCCTAACACTATCCTAGGGCTGATGCTAACCCTAAACCTAACACTATCCTAGGGCTGATGCTAACCCTAACCCTAACCCTAACACTATCCTACGGCTGATGATAACCCTAACCCTAACCATAACACTATCCTAGGGCTGATGCTAACCCTAACCCTAACACTATCCTAGGCCTGATGCTAACCCTAACCCTAACCCTAACACTATCCTAGGGCTGATGCTAACCCTAACCCTAACACTATGCTAGGGCTGATGCTAACCCGAACCCTAACCCTAACACTATCCTAGGGCTGATGCTAACCCTAACCCCAAACCTAACACTATCCTAGAGCTGATGCTAACCCTAACCCTAACCCTAACCCTAACCCTAATACTATCCTAGGGCTGATGCTAACCGTAACCCTAACCCTAACACTATCCTAGGGTTGATGCTAACCCTAACCCTAACACTATCCTCGGGCTGAAGCTAACCCTAACCCTCACCCTAACACTATCCTAGGTCTGATGTTAACCCTATCCCTCACACAATCCTAGGCCTGATGATAAACCTAACCCTAACACGATCCTAGGGCTGATGCTAACCCTAAACCTAACCCTAACACTATCCTAGCGCTGATGCTAACTCTAATCCTAACACTATCCTAGGGCTTATGCTAACCCTAACCCTAACCCTAACACTATCCTAGGGCTGATGCTAACCCTAAACCTAACACTATCCTAGGGCTGATGCTAACCCTAACCCTAACACTATCCTAGGCCTGATGCTAACCCTATCACTAACCCTAACACTCTCCTAGGGCTGAGGCTAACCCTAACCCTAACACTATCCTAGGGCTGATGCTAACCCTAATCCTAACCCTAACACTATCCTAGGGCTGATGCTAACCCTAACCCTAACACTATCCTAGGCCTGATGCTAACCGTAACCCTAACCCTAACACTATCCTAGGGCTGATGCTAACCCTAACCCTAACACTATCCTAGGGCTGATACCAACCCTAACCATAACCCTAACACTATCCTAGGGCTGATGCTAACCCTAACCCTAACACTATCCTAGGGCTGATGCTAACCCTAACCCTAACCCTAACACTATCCTAGGGCTGATGCTAACCCTAACCCTAACCCTAATACTATCCTAGGGCTGATGCTAACCGTAACCCTAACACTAACACTATCTTAGGGTTGATGCTAACCCTAACCCTAACACTATACTCGGTCTGAAGCTAACCCTAACCCTCACCCTAACACTATCCTAGGTCTGATGCTAACCCTAGCCCTCAGACAGTCCTAGGCCTGATGATAACCCTAACCCTAACACGATCCTAGGGCTGATGCTAACCCTAACCCTAACCCAAACACTATCCTAGAGCTGATGGTAACCCTAACCCTAACACTATCCTAGGCCTGATGATAACCCTAACCCTAACCCTAACACTATCCTAGGGCTGATGCTAACCCTAACGCTAACACTATCCTAGGGCTGATGCTAACCCTAACCCTAACCCTAACACTATCCTAGGGCTGATGCTAACCATAACCCTAACCCTAACACTATCCTAGGGTCGATGCTAACCCTAACCCTAACCCTAACACTATCCTAGGCCTGATGATAACCCTAACTCTAACCCTAACACTATCCTAGGGCTTATGCTAACCCTAAACCGAACACTATCCTAGGGCTGATGCTAAAACTAACCCTACCCTAACACTATCCTGGGGCTGATGCTAACCCTAACCCTAACCCTAACACTATCCTAGGGCTGATGCTAACCCTAACACTAACACTATCCTAGGGCTGATGCTAACCCTAACCGTAACACTATCCTAGGGCTGATGCTAACCCTAACCCTAACCCTAACACTATCCTAGGTCTGACGCTAACCATAACCCTAATCCTAAGCCCAACACTATCCTAGGGCTGATGCTAACTCTAACCCTAACCCTAACACTATCCTAGGGCTGATGCTAACCCTAACCCTAACCCAAACACTATCCTGGGGCTGATGCTAACCCTAACCCTAACACTATCCTAGGGCTGATGCTAACCCTAACCCTAACAGTAACACTATCCTAGGGCTGATGCTAACCCTAACCCTAACACTATCCTAGGGCTGATGCTAACCCTAAGCCTAACCCTAACACTATCCTAAGGCTGATGCTAACCCTAACGCTAACACTATACTAGGGCTGATGCTAACCCGAACACTAACCCTAACACTATCCTAGGGCTGATGCTAACCCTAACCCTAACACTATCCTAGGGCTGATACTAACCCTAACCATAACCCTAACACGATCCTAGGGCTGATGCTAACCCTAACCCTAACAATATCCTAGAGCTGATGCTAACCCTAACCCTAACCCTAACACTATCTTAGGGCTGATGCTAACCCTAACCTCAACCCTAACACTATCCTAGAGCTGATGCTAACCCTAACCCTAACCCTAACACTATCTTAGGGCTGATGCTAACCCTAACCTCAACCCTAACACTATCCTAGAGCTGATGCTAACCCTAACCCTAACCCTAACCCTAACACTAATACTATCCTAGGGCTGATGCTAACCGTAACCCTACCCCTAACACTATCCTAGGGTTGATGCTAACCCTAACCTTAACACTATCCTAGGGCTGAAGCTAACCCTAACCCTAACCCTAACACTATCCTAGGGCTGATGCTAACCCTAACCCTCACACTATCCTAGGCCTGATGCTAACCCAAACCTAACGCTTACACTATCCTAGGGCTGATGCTAACCCTAACCCTAACCCTAACACTATCCTAGGGCTGATGCTAACCCTAACCCTAACACTATCCTAGGCCTGATGCTAACCCTAACCCTAACACTATCCTAGGGCTTATGATAACCCTAACCCTAACCCTAACACTATCCTAGGGCTGATGCTAACGCTAAACCTAACCCTAACACTATCCTAGCGCTGATGCTAACTCTAACCCTAACAATATCCTAGCGCTGATGCTAACCCTAACCCTAACCCTAACACTATCCTAGGGCTGATGCTAACCCTAACCCTCACACTATCCTAGGCCTGATGCTAACCCAAACCTAACCCTTACACTATCCCAGGGCTGATGCTAACCCTAACCCTAACCCTAACACTATCCTAGGGCTGATGCTAACCCTAAACCTAACACTATCCTAGGGCTGATGATAACCCTAACCCTAACCCTAACACTATCCTACGGCTGATGATAACCCTAAACCTAAACCTAACACTATCCTAGCGCTGATGCTAACCCTAACCCTAACACTATCCTAGGCCTGATGCTAACCGTAACCCTAACCCTAACACTATCCTTGGGCTGATGCTAACCCTAACCCTAACACTATGCTAGGGCTGATGCTAACCCGAACCCTAACCCTAACACTATCCTAGGGCTGATGCTAACCCTAACCCCAAACCTAACACTATCCTAGAGCTGATTCTAACCCTAACCCTAACCCTAACCCTAACCCTAATACTATCCTAGGGCTGATGCTAACCGTAACCCTAACCCTAACACTATCCTAGGGTTGATGCTAACCCTAACCCTAACACTATCCTCGGGCTGAAGCTAACCCTGACCCTCACCCTAACACTATCCTAGGTTTGATGCTAACCCTATCCCTCACACAATCCTAGGCCTGATGATAACCCTAACCCTAACACGATCCTAGGGCTGATGCTAACCCTAAGCCTAACCCTAACACGATCCTAGAGCTGATGCTAACCCTAACCCTAATACTATCCTAGGCCTGATGATAACACCAACCCTAACCCTAACACTATCCTAGGGCTGATGCTAACCCTAACCCTAACACTATCCTAGGGCTGATGCTAACCCTAACCCTAACCCTAACACTATTCTAGGGCTGATGGTAACCCTAACCCTAACCCTAACACTATCCTAGGGCTGATGCTAAACCTAACCATAACCCTAACACTATCCTAGGGCTGATGCTAACCCTAACCCTAACACTATCCTAGGGCTGATGCTAACCATAAACCTAACCCTAACACTCCCCTAGGGCTGAGGCTAACCCTAACCCTAACACTATCCTAGGGCTGATGTTAACCCTAACCCTAACCCTAACACTATCCTAGGGCTGATGCTAACCCTAACCCTAACCCTAACACTATCCAATCGCTGATGCTAACTCTAACCCTAACACTATCCTAGGGCTGATGCTAACCCTAACCCTAACCCTAACACTATCCTAGAGCTGATGCTAACCCTAACCCTAACACTATCCTAGGCCTGATGCTAACCCAAACCTAACCCTTACATTATCCTAGGCCTGATGCTAACCCTAACCCTAACACTATGCTAGGGCTGATGCTAACCCGAACCCAACCCTAACACTATACTAGGGCTGATGCTAACCCTAACCCTAACCCTAACCCTAACCCTAATACTATCCTAGGGCTGATGCTAACCGTAACCCTAACCCTAACACTATCCTAGGGTTGATGCTAACCCTAACCCTAACACTATCCTCGGGCTGAAGCTAACCCTAACCCTCACCCTAACACTATCCTAGGTCTGATGCTTACCCTATCCCTCACGCAATCCTAGGCCTGATGATAACCCTAACCCTAACACGATCCTAGGGCTGATGGTAACCCTAACCCTAACCCTAACACTATCCTAGAGCTGATGCTAACCCTAACCCTAACACTATCCTAGTCCTGATGATAACCCTAACCCTAACACTATCCTAGGCCTGATGCTAACCCTAACCCTAACCCTAACACTATCCTAGGGTTGATGCTAACCCTAACCCTGACACTGTCCTAGGGCTGATGCTAACCCTAACCCTAACCCTAACAGTATCCGAGAGCTGATGGTAACCCTAACCCTAACCCTAACACTATCCTAGGGCTGATGATAAACCTAACCATAACCCTAACACTATCCTAGGGCTGATGCTAACCCTAACCCTAACATTATCCTAGGGCTGATGCTAACCCTAAACCTAACTCTAACACTCCCCTAGGGCTTAGGCTAACCCTAACCCTAACACTATCCTAGGGCTGATGATAACCCTAACCCTAACCCTAACACTATCCTGGGGCTGATGCTAACGCTAACCCTAACACTATCCTAGGCCTGATGCTAACCCAAACCTAACCCTTACACTATCCAAGCCTGATGCTAACCCTAACCCTAACCCTAACACTATCCTAGGGCTGATGCTAACCCTAAACCTAACACTATCCTAGGGCTGATGCTAACCCTAACCCTAACCCTAACGCTATCCTACGGCTGATAATAACCCTAACCCTAACCCTAACCATAACACTATCCTAGTGCTGATGCTATCCCTAACCCTCACACTATCCTAGGCCTGATGCTAACCCAAAACTAACCCTTACACTATCCTAGGGCTGATGCTAACCCTAACCCTAACCCTAACACTATCCTAGGGCTGATGCTAACCCTAAACCTAACACTATCCTAGGGCTGATGCTAACACTAACCCTAACCCTAACACTATCCTACGGCTGATGCTAACCCTAACCCTAACCCTAACACTATCCTAGGGCTGATGCTAACCCTAACCCTAACACTATCCTAGGCCTGATGCTAACCCTAACCCTAACCCTAACACTATCCTAGGGCTGATGCTAACCCTAACCCTAACACTATGCTAGGGCTGATGCTAACCCGAACCCTAACCCTAACACTATCCTAGGCCTGATGCTAACCCTAATCCCAAACCTAACACTATCCTAGAGCTGATGCTAACCCTAACCCTAACCCTAACCCTAACCCTAATACTATCCTAGGGCTGTTGCTAACCGTAACCCTAACCCTAACACTATCCTAGGGTTGATGCTAACCCTAACCCTAACACTATCCTCGGGCTGAAGCTAACCCTAACCCTCACCCTAACACTATCCTAGGTTTGATGCTAACACTATCCCTCACACAATCCTAGGCCTGATGATAACCCTAACCCTAACAGGATCCTAGGGCTGATGCTAACCCTAACCCTAACCCTAACACTATCCTAGAGCTGATGCTAACCCTAACCCTAACACTATCCTAGGCCTGATGATAACCCCAACCCTAACCCTAACACTATCCTAGGGCTGATGCTAACCCTAACCCTAACACTATCCTAGGGCTGATGCTAACCCTAACCCTAACCCTAACAGTATCCTAGGGCTGATGGTAACTCTAACCTTAACCCTAACACTATCCTAGGGATGATGCTAACCGTAACCCTAACCCTAACACTATCCTAGGGTTGATGCTAACCCTAACCCTAACACTATCCTCGGGCTGAAGCTAACCCTAACCCTCACCCTAACACTATCCTAGGTTTGATGCTAACACTATCCCTCACACAATCCTAGGCCTGATGATAACCCTAACCCTAACACGATCCTAGGGCTGATGCTAACCCTAACCCTAACCCTAACACTATCTTAGGGCTGATGCTAACCCTAACCCTAACCCTAACACTATCCTAGAGCTGATGCTAACTCTAACCCTAACACTATCCTAGGGCTGATGCTAACCCTAACCCTAACTCTAACACTATCCTAGGGCTGATGCTAACCCTAAACAGAACACTATCCTAGGGCTGATGCTAACCCTAACCCTAACCCTAACACTATTCTACGGCTGATGATAACCCTAACCCTAACCCTAACACTATCCTAGGGCTGATGCTAACCCTAACCCTAACACTATCCTAGGCCTGATGCTAACCCTATCCCTAACCCTAAGACTATCCTAGGGCTGATGCTAACCCTAACCCTAACACTATGCTAGGGCTGATGCTAACCCGAACCTTAACCCTAACACTATCCTAGGGCTGATGCTAACCCTAACCCCAAACCTAACACTATCCTAGAGCTGATGCTAACCCTAACCCTAACCCTAACCCTAACCCTAATACTATCCTAGGGCTGATGCTAACCGTAACCCTAACCCTAACACTATCCTACGGTTGATGCTAACCCTAACCCTAACACTATCCTCGGGCTGAAGCTAACCCTAACCCTCACCCTAACACTATCCTAGGTCTGATGCTAACCCTATCCCTCACACAATACTAGGCCTGATGATAACCCTAACCCTAACACGATCCTAGGGCTGATGGTAACCCTAACCCTAACCCTAACACTAACCTAGAGCTGATGCTAACCCTAACCCTAACACTATCCTAGGCCTGATGATAACCCCAACCCTAACCCTAACACTATCCTAGGGTTGATGCTAACCCTAACCCTAACACTATCCTAGGGCTGATGCTAACCCTAACCCTAACCCTAACACTATCCTACGGCTGATAATAACCCTAAACCTACCCCTAACGCTAACACTATCCTAGTGCTGATGCTATCCCTAACCCTCACACTATCCTAGGCCTGATGCTAACCCAAACCTAACCCTTACACTATCCTAGGGCTGATGCTAACCCTAACCCTAACCCTAACACTATCCTAGGGCTTATGCTAACCCTAAACCTAACACTATCCTAGGGCTGATGCTAACCCTAACCCTAACCCTAACACTATCCTACGGCTGATGATAACCCTAACCCTAACCCTAACACTATCCTAGGGCTGATGCTAACCCTAACCCTAACACTATCCTAGGCCTGATGCTAACCCTAACCCTAACCCTAACACTATCCTAGGGCTGATGCTAACCCTAACCCTAACACTATGCTAGGGCTGATGCTAACCCGAACCCTAACCCTAACAGTATCCTAGGGCTGATGCTAACCCTAACCCCAAACCTAACACTATCCTGGAGCTGATGCTAACCCTAACCCTAACCCTAACCCTAACCCTAATACTATCCTAGGGCTGATGCTAACCGTAACCCTAACCCTAACACTATCCTAGGGTTGATGCTAACCCTAACCCTAACACTATCCTCGGGCTGAAGCTAACCCTAACCCTCACCCTAACACTATCCTAGGTTTGATGCTAACACTATCCCTCACACAATCCTAGGCCTGATGATAACCCTAACCCTAACACGATCCTAGGGCTGATGCTAACCCTAACCCTAACCCTAACACTATCCTAGAGCTGATGCTAACCCTAACCCTAACACTATCCTAGGCCTGAAGATAACCCCAACCCTAACCCTAACACTATCCTAGGGCTGATGCTAACCCTAACCCTAACACTATCCTAGGGCTGATGCTAACCCTAACCCTAACCCTAACACTATCCTAGGGCTGATGGTAACCCTAACCCTAACCCTAACACTATCCTAGTGCTGATGCTAAACCTAACCATAACCCTAACACTATCCTAGGGCTGATGCTAACCCTAACCCTAACACTATCCTAGGGCTGATGCTAACCATAAACCTAACCCTAACACTCCCCTAGGGCAGAGGCTAACCCTAACCCTAACACTATCCTAGGGCTGATGTTAACCCTAACCCTAACCCTAACACTATCCTAGGGCTGATGCTAACCCTAACCCTAACCCTAACACTATCCTAGCGCTGATGCTAACTCTAACCCTAACACTATCCTAGTGCTGATGCTAACCCTAACCCTAACCCTAACAGTATCCTAGGGCTGATGCTAACTCTAACCCTAACACTATCCTAGGGCTGATGCTAACCCTAACCCTAACTCTAACACTATCCTAGGGCTGATGGTAACCCTAAACCTAACACTATCCTAGGGCTGATGCTAACCTTAACCCTAACCCTAACACTATTCTACGGCTGATGATAACCCAACCCTAACCCTAACACTATCCTAGGGCTGATGCTAACCCTAACACTAACACTATCCTAGGCCTAAAGCTAACCCTAACCCTAACCCTAACACTATCCTAGGGCTGATGCTAACCCTAACCCTAACACTATGCTAGGGCTGATGCTAACAAAAACCTTAACCCTAACATTATCCTAGGGCTGGTGCTAACCCTAACCCCAAACCTAACACTATCCTAGAGCTGATGCTAACCCTAACCCTAACCCTAACCCTAACCCTAATACTATCCTAGGGCTGATGCTAACCGTAACCCTAAACCTAACACTATCCTAGGGTTGATGCTAACCCTAACCCTAACACTATCCTCGGGCTGAAGCTAACCCTAACCCTCACCCTAACACTATCCTAGGTCTGATGCTAACCCTATCCCTCACACAATCCTAGGCCTGATGATAACCCTAACCCTAACACGATCCTAGGGCTTATGGTAACCCTAACCCTAACCCTAACACTATCCTAGAGCTGATGCTAACCCTAACCCTAACACTATCCTAGGCCTGATGATAACCCCACCCTAACCCTAACACTATCCTAGGGTTGATGCTAACCCTAACCCTAACACTATCCTAGGGCTGATGCTAACCCTAACCCTAACCCTAACACTATCCTACCGCTGATAATAACCCTAACCATACCCCTAACCCTAAGACTATCCTAGCGCTGATGCTATCCCTAACCCTCACACTATCCTAGGCCTGATGCTAACCCAAACCTAACACTTACACTATCCTAGGGTTGATGCTAACCCTAACCCTAACCCTAACACTATCTTAGGGCTGATGCTAACCCTAAACCTAACACTATCCTAGGGCTGATGCTAACCCTAACCCTAACCCTAACACTATCCTACGGCTCATGATAACCCTAACCCTAACCCTAACACTATCCTAGGGCTGATGCTAACCCTAACCCTAACACTATCCTAGGCCTGATGCTAACCCTAACCCTAACCCTAACACTATCCTAGGGCTGATGCTAACTCTAACCCTAACACTATCCTAGGGCTGATGCTAACCCTAACCCTAACTCTAACACTATCCTAGGGCTGATGCTAACCCTAAACCTAACACTATCCTAGGGCTCATGCTAACCCTAACCCTAACCCTAACACTATTCTACGGCTGATGATAACCCTAACCCTAACCCTAACACTATCCTAGGGCTGATGCTAACCCTAACCCTAACACTATCCTAGGCCTGATGCTAACCCTATCCCTAACCCTAACACTATCCTAGGGCTGATGCTAACCCTAACCCTAACACTATGCTAGGGCTGATGCTAACCCGAACCTTAACCCTAACACTATCCTAGGGCTGATGCTAACCCTAACCCCAAACCTAGCACTATCCTAGAGCTGATGCTAACCCTAACCCTAACCCTAACCCTAACCCTAATACTATCCTAGGGCTGATGCTAACCGTAACCCTAACCCTAACACTATCCTAGGGTTGATGCTAACCCTAACCCTAACACTATCCTCGGGCTCAAGCTAACCCTAACCCTCAACCTAACACTATCCTAGGTCTGATGCTAACCCTATCCCTCACACAATCCTAGGCCTGATGATAACCCTAACCCTAACACGATCCTAGGGCTGATGGTAACCCTAACCCTAACCCTAACACTAACCTAGAGCTGATGCTAACCCTAGCCCTAACACTATCCTACGCCTGATGATAACCCCAACCCTAACCCTAACACTATCCTAGGGTTGATGCTAACCCTAACCCTAACACTATCCTAGGGCTGATGCTAACCCTAACCCTAACCCTAACACTATCCTACGGCTGATAATAACCCTAAACCTACCCCTAACGCTAACACTATCCTAGTGCTGATGCTATCCCTAACCCTCACACTATCCTAGGCCTGATGCTAACCCAAACCTAACACTTACACTATCCTAGGGCTGATGCTAACCCTAACCCTAACCCTAACACTATCCTAGGGCTTATGCTAACCCTAAACCTAACACTATCCTAGGGCTGATGCTAACCCTAACCCTAACCCTAACACTATCCTATGGCTGATGATAACCCTAACCCTAACCCTAACACTATCCTAGGGCTGATGCTAACCCTAACCCTAACACTATCCTAGGCCTGATGCTAACCCTAACCCTAACCCTAACACTATCCTAGGGCTGATGCTAACCCTAACCCTAACACTATGCTAGGGCTGATGCTAACCCGAACCCTAACCCTAACACTATCCTAGGGCTGATGCTAACCCTAACCCCAAACCTAACACTATCCTAGAGCTGATGCTAACCCTAACCCTAACCCTAACCCTAACCCTAATACTATCCTAGGGCTGATGCTAACCGTAACCCTAACCCTAACACTATCCTAGGGTTGATGCTAACCCTAACCCTAACACTATCCTCGGGCTGAAGCTAACCCTAACCCTCACCCTAACACTATCCTAGGTTTGATGCTAACACTATCCCTCACACAATCCTAGGCCTGATGATAACCCTAACCCTAACACGATCCTAGGGCTGATGCTAACCCTAACCCTAACCCTAACACTATCCTAGAGCTGATGCTAACCCTAACCCTAACACTATCCTAGTGCTGATGCTAACCCTAACCCTAACCCTAACAGTATCCTAGGGCTGATGCTAACTCTAACCCTAACACTATCCTAGGGCTGATGCTAACCCTAACCCTAACTCTAACACTATCCTAGGGCTGATGCTAACCCTAAACCTAACACTATCCTAGGGCTGATGCTAACCCTAACCCTAACCCTAAAACTATTCTACGGCTGATGATAACCCAACCCTAACCCTAACACTATCCTAGGGCTGATGCTAACCCTAACCCTAACACTATCCTAGGCCTAAAGCTAACCCTAACCCTAACCCTAACACTATCCTAGGGCTGATGCTAACCCTAACCCTAACACTATGCTAGGGCTGATGCTAACCCGAACCTTAACCCTAACATTATCCTAGGGCTGGTGCTAACCCTAACCCCAAACCTAACACTATCCTAGAGCTGATGCTAACCCTAACCCTAACCCTAACCCTAACCCTAATACTATCCTAGGGCTGATGCTAACCGTAACCCTAACCCTAACACTATCCTAGGGTTGATGCTAACCCTAACCCTAACACTATCCTCGGGCTGAAGCTAACCCTAACCCTCACCCTAACACTATCCTAGGTCTGATGCTAACCCTATCCCTCACACAATCCTAGGCCTGATGATAACCCTAACCCTAACAAGATCCTAGGGCTTATGGTAACCCTAACCCTAACCCTAACACTATCCTAGAGCTGATGCTAACCCTAACCCTAACACTATCCTAGGCCTGATGATAACCCCAACCCTAACCCTAACACTATCCTAGGGTTGATGCTAACCCTAACCCTAACACTATCCTAGGGCTGATGCTAACCCTAACCCTAACCCTAACACTATCCTACCGCTGATAATAACCCTAACCCTACCCCTAACCCTAACACTATCCTAGCGCTGATGCTATCCCTAACCCTCACACTATCCTAGGCCTGATGCTAACCCAAACCTAACACTTACACTATCCTAGGGCTGATGCTAACCCTAACCCTAACCCTAACACTATCCTAGGGCTGATGCTAACCCTAAACCTAACACTATCCTAGGGCTGATGCTAACCCTAACCCTAACCCTAACACTATCCTGCGGCTCATGATAACCCTAACCCTAACCCTAACACTATCCTAGGGCTGATGCTAACCCTAACCCTAACACTATCCTAGGCCTGATGCTAACCCTAACCCTAACCCTAACACTATCCTATGGCTGATGCTAACTCTAACCCTAACACTATCCTAGGGCTGATGCTAACCCTAACCCTAACTCTAACACTATCCTAGGTCTGATGCTAACCCTAAACCTAACACTATCCTAGGGCTGATGCTAACCCTAACCCTAACCCTAACACTATTCTACGGCTGATGATAACCCTAACCCTAACCCTAACACTATCCTAGGGCTGATGCTAACCCTAACCCTAACACTATCCTAGGCCTGATGCTAACCCTATCCCTAACCCTAACACTATCCTAGGGCTGATGCTAACCCTAACCCTAACACTATGCTAGGGCTGATGCTAACCCGAACCTTAACCCTAACACTATCCTAGGGCTGATGCTAACCCTAACCCCAAACCTAACACTATCCTAGAGCTGATGCTAACCCTAACCCTAACCCTAACCCTAACCCTAATACTATCCTAGGGCTGATGCTAACCGTAACCCTAACCCTAACACTATCCTAGGGTTGATGCTAACCCTAACCCTAACACTATCCTCGGGCTCAAGCTAACCCTAACCCTCAACCTAACACTATCCTAGGTCTGATGCTAACCCTATCCCTCACACAATCCTAGGCCTGATGATAACCCTAACCCTAACACGATCCTAGGGCTGATGGTAACCCTAACCCTAACCCTAACACTAACCTAGAGCTGATGCTAACCCTAACCCTAACACTATCCTACGCCTGATGATAACCCCAACCCTAACCCTAACACTATCCTAGGGTTGATGCTAACCCTAACCCTAACACTATCCTAGGGCTGATGCTAACCCTAACCCTAACTCTAACACTATCCTAGAGCTGATGCTAACCCTAAACCTAAACCTAACACTATCCTATGTCTGATGCTAACCCTAGCCCTAACACTATCCTAGGGCTGATGCTAACCCTAACCCTAACACTATCCTAGGCCTGATGATAACCCTAACCCTAACCCTAACACTATCCTAGGGCTGATGCTAACCCTAACCCTAACCCCAACACTATCCTAGGGCTGATGCTAACCCAATCCCTAACAGTATCCTAGGGCTGATGCTAACCCTAACCCTTACCCTAACACTATCCTAGGGCTGATGCTAACCCTAACCCTAACACTCTCCTAGTGCTGATGCTAACACTAACCCTAACAATAACACTATCCTAGGGCTGACGCTACCCCTAACCCTAACCCTAACCCTAACACTATCCTAGGGCTGATGCTAACAGTAACCCTAACTCTAACACTATCCTAGGGCTGATGCTAACCCTAACCCTAACCCTAACACTATCCTAGGGCTGATGCTAACCCTAACCCTAACACTATCCTATGGCTGATGTTAACCCTAACCCTAACCCTAACACTATCCTAAGGCTGATGCTAACCCTAACACTAACACTATCCTAGGCCTGATGCTAAACCTAACCCTAACTCTAACACTATCCTACGGCTGATGCTAACCCTAACACTAACCCTAACACTATCCTAGGGCTGATGCTAACCCTAACACTAACCCTAACACTATCCTAGGGCTGATGCTAACCCTAACCCTAACTCTAACACTATCCTAGTGCTCATGCTAACCTTAACCCTAACACTATCCTAGGGCTGATGCTAACCCTAACCCTAACCCTAACACTATCCTAGGGCTGATGTTAACCGTAACACAAACGCTAACACTATCCTAGGGCTGATGCTAACCCTAAACCTAACCCTAACACTATCCTAGGTCTGATCCTAACCCTAGCCCTAACACTATCATAGGGCTGATGCTAACCCTAACCCTAACACTATCCTAGGCCTGATGATAACCCTAACCCTAACCCTAACACTATCCTAGGGCTGATGTAACCCTAACCGTAACCCTAACACTATCCTTGGTCTGATGCTAACACTAACCCAAACACTATCCTAGGGCTGATGCTAACCCTAACCCTAACCCCAACACTATCCTAGGGCTGATGCTAACCCAAACCCTAACAGTATCCTAGGGCTGATGCTAACCCTAACCGTAACCCTAACACTATCCTAGAGCTGATGCTATCCCTAACCCTAACACTACCCTAGGCCTGACGATAACCCTAACCCTAACCCTAACAGTATCCTAGGACTGATGCTAACCCTAACCCTAACACTTTCCTAGGGCTGATGCTAACCCTAACCCTAACACTATCCTAGGGCTGATGCTAACCCTAACCCTAACCCTAACACTATCCTAAGGATGATGCTAACCCTAACCCTAACCCTAACACTATCCTAGAGCTGATCCTAACCCTAACCCTAACCCTAACACTAATACTATCCTAGGGCTGATGCTAACCGTAACCCTAACGCTGACACTATCCTAGGACTGATGCTAACCCTAACCCTAACCCTAACACTATCCTAGGTCTGATGCTAACCCTAGCCCTAACACTATCCTAGGGCTGATGCTAACCCTAACCCTAACATTATCCTAGGCCTGATGATAACCCTAACCCTAACCATAACACTATCCTAGGGATGATGATAACCCTAACCCTAACCCTAACACTATCCTAGGGCTGATGCTAACCCTAACCCTAACACTAACACTATCCTAGGGCTGATGCTAACCCAAACGCTAACACTATTCTAGGGCTGAGGCTAACCCTAACCCTAACCCTATCCCTAACACAATCCTAGGGCTGATGCTAACCTTAAACCTACCCCTAACACTATCCTAGGGCTGATGCTAACATTAACCCTAACACTATCCTAGGCCTGATGATAACCCTAACCCTAACCCTAACACTATCCTAGGGCTGATGCTGACCCTAACACTAACACTATCTTAGGGCTGATTCTAACCGTAACCCAAACCCTAACACTATCCTAGGGCTGATGCTAACCCTAACCCTAACACTATCCTAGGGATGATGCTAACCCTGACCCTAACCCTAACACTCTCCAAGGGCTGAGGCTAGCCCTAACACTAACACTATCTTAGGGCTGATGCTAAACCTAACACTAACCCTAACACTATGCTAGGGCTGATGCTAACCCTAACCCTAACATTATCCTAGGGCTGATGCTAACCCTAACCCTAACCCTAACACTCTCCTGGGACTGAGGCTAACCCTAACCCTAACACTATCCTAGGGCTGATGCTAACCCTAACCCTAACCCTAACACTATCCTAGGGCTGATGCTAACTCTAACCCTAACACTATCCTAGGGCTGATCCTAACCCTAACCCTAACCCTAACACTATCCTATGGCTGATGTTAACCCTAACGCTAACCCTAACACTATACTAAGGCTGATGCTAACCCTAACACTAATACTACCCTAGGCCTGATGCTAACCCTAACCCTAACCCTAACACTATCCTAGGGCTGATGCTCACCCTAACCCTCACACTATCCTAGGACTGATGCTAACCCCAAGCCTAAACCTAACACTATCCTAGGGCTGATGCTAACCCTAAGCCTAACATTATCCTAGGGCTGATGCTAACCCTAACCCTAACCTTAATAGTATCCTAGGGCTGATCCTAACCCTAACCCTAACACTAACATTAGCCTAGGGCTGATCCTAACCCTAACCCTAACCCTAACACTATCCTAGGGCTGATGCTAACTCTAACCCTAACACTATCCTAGGGCTGATGCTAACCCTAACCCTAACCCTAACACTATCCTAGGGCTGATGCTAACCCTAACCCTAACACTATCCTATGGCTGATGTTAACCCTAACCCTAACCCTAACACTATACTAAGGCTGATGCTAACCCTAACACTAACACTACCCTAGGCCTGATGCTAACCCTAACCCTAACCCTAACACTATCCTAGGGCTGATGCTAACCCTAACGCTAACACTATCCTAGGACTGATGCTAACCCCAACCCTAAACCTAACACTATCCTAGGGCTGATGCTAACCCTAACACTAACATTATCCTAGGGCTGATGCTAACCCTAACCCTAACCCTAACACTATACTAAGGCTGATGCTAACCCTAACACTAACACTATCCTAGGCCTGATGCTAACCCTAACCCTAACCCTAACACTATCCTAAGGCCGATGCTCACCCTAACCCTAACACTATCCTAGGGCTGATGCTAACCATAACCCTAACCCTAACACTATCCTAGGGCTGATGCTAACCCTAACACTAACCCTAACACTATCCTAGGGCTGATGCTAACCCTAACCCTAACTCTAACACTATCGTAGTGCTGATGCTAACGCTAACCCTAACACTGTCCTAGGGCTGATGCTAACCCTAACTCTAACCCTAACACTATCCTAGGGCTGATGCTAACCGTAACGCTAACACTATCCTAGGGATGATGCTAACCCTAACCTTAACCCTAACACTATCGTAGGACTGATGCTAACCATAAATCTAACACTATCCTAGGGCTGATGCTAACCGTTACCATAACCCTAACACTATCCTAAGGCTGATGCTAACCCTAACCCTAACACTATCCTAGGCCTGATGCTAACCCTAACCCTAACCCTAAAACTATCCTAGAACTGGTGCTAACCCTAACCCTAACACTATCCTATGTCTGATGCTAAAACTAACCCTAAACCTAACACTAACCTAGGGCTGATGCTAACCCTAACCCTAACACTATCTTAGGGCTGATGCTAACCCTAACCCTAACCCTAACACTATCCTAGGGCTGATGCTAAACCTAACCCTAACCCTAAGACTATCCTTGGGCTGATGCTAACCCAAACCCTAACCCTAACCCTAATACTATCCTTGGGCTGATGCCAACCATAACACAAACGCTAACACTATCCTAGGGCTGATGCTAACCCTAAACCTAACCCTAACACTATCCTAGGTCTTATGCTAACCCTAGCCCTAACACTACCCTAGGGCTGATGCTAACCCTAACCCTAACACTATCCTAGGCCTGATGATAACCCTAACCCTAACCATAACACTATCCTAGGACTGATGCTAACCCTAACCCTAACCCTAACACTATCCTTGGTTTGATGCTAACCCTAACCCTAACACTACCCTAGGGCTGATGCTAACCCTAACCCTAACCCCAACACTATCCTAGGGCTGATGCTAACCCAAACCCTAACAGTATCCTAGGGCTGATGCTAACCCTAACCCTAACCCTAACACTATCCTAGAGCTGATGCTATCCCTAACCCTAACATTATCCTAGGCTTGACGATAACCCTAACCCTAACCCTAACACTATACTAGGCCTGGTGCTAACCCTAACCCTAACACTGTCCTACGGCTGATGCTAACCCTAACCCTAACCCTAACACTATCCTACGGCTGGTGATAACCCTAACCCTAACCCTAACACTATCCTAGGGCTGATGCTAACCCTAACCCTAACACTATCCTAGGCCTGATGCTAACCCTAACCCTAACCCTAACACTATCCTAGGGCTGATGCTAACCCTAACGCTAACACTATGCTAGGGCTGATGCTAACCCGAACCCTAACCCTAACAGTATCCTAGGGCTGATGCTAACCCTAACCCCAAACCTAACACTATCCTGGAGCTGATGCTAACCCTAACCCTAACCCTAACCCTAATACTATCCTAGGGCTGATGCTAACCGTAACCCTAACCCTAACACTATCCTAGGGTTGATGCTAACCCTAACCCTAACACTATCCTCGGGCTGAAGCTAACCCTAACCCTCACCCTAACACTATCCTAGGTTTGATGCTAACACTATCCCTCACACAATCCTAGGCCTGATGATAACCCTAACCCTAACACGATCCTAGGGCTGATGCTAACCCTAACCCTAACCCTAACACTATCCTAGAGCTGATGCTAACCCTAACCCTAACACTATCCTAGGCCTGATGATAACCCCAACCCTAACCCTAACACTATCCTAGGGCTGATGCTAACCCTAACCCTAACACTATCCTAGGGCTGATGCTAACCCTAACCCTAACCCTAACACTATCCTAGGGCTGATGGTAACCCTAACCCTAACCCTAACACTGTCCTAGTGCTGATGCTAAACCTAACCATAACCCTAACACTATCCTAGGGCTGATGCTAACCCTAACCCTAACACTATCCTAGGGCTGATGCTAACCATAAACCTAACCCTAACACTCCCCTAGGGCTGAGGCTAACCCTAACCCTAACACTATCCTAGGGCTGATGTTAACCCTAACCCTAACCCTAACACTATCCTAGGGCTGATGCTAACCCTAACCCTAACCCTAACACTATCCTAGCGCTGATGCTAACTCTAACCCTAACACTATCCTAGTGCTGATGCTAACCCTAACCCTAACCCTAACAGTATCCTAGGGCTGATGCTAACTCTAACCATAACAATATCCTAGGGCTGATGCTAACCCTAACCCTAACTCTAACACTATCCTAGGGCTGATGCTAACCCTAAACCTAACACTATCCTAGGGCTGATGCTAACCTTAACCCTAACCCTAACACTATTCTACGGCTGATGATAACCCAACCCTAACCCTAACACTATCCTAGGGCTGATGCTAACCCTAACCCTAACACTATCCTAGGCCTAAAGCTAACCCTAACCCTAACCCTAACACTATCCTAGGGCTGATGCTAACCCTAACCCTAACACTATGCTAGGGCTGATGCTAACAAAAACCTTAACCCTAACATTATCCTAGGGCTGGTGCTAACCCTAACCCCAAACCTAACACTATCCTAGAGCTGATGCTAACCCTAACCCTAACCCTAACCCTAACCCTAATACTATCCTAGGGCTGATGCTAACCGTAACCCTAACCCTAACACTATCCTAGGGTTGATGCTAACCCTAACCCTAACACTATCCTCGGGCTGAAGCTAACCCTAACCCTCACCCTAACACTATCCTAGGTCTGATGCTAACCCTATCCCTCACACAATCCTAGGCCTGATGATAACCCTAACCCTAACACGATCCTAGGGCTTATGGTAACCCTAACCCTAACCCTAACACTATCCTAGAGCTGATGCTAACCCTAACCCTAACACTATCCTAGGCCTGATGATAACCCCAACCCGAACCCTAACACTATCCTAGGGTTGATGCTAACCCTAACCCTAACACTATCCTAGGGCTGATGCTAACCCTAACCCTAACCCTAACACTATCCTACCGCTGATAATAACCCTAACCCTACCCCTAACCCTAACACTATCCTAGCGCTGATGCTATCCCTAACCCTCACACTATCCTAGGCCTGATGCTAACCCAAACCTAACACTTACACTATCCTAGGGCTGATGCTAACCCTAACCCTAACCCTAACACTATCCTAGGGCTGATGCTAACCCTAAACCTAACACTATCCTAGGGCTGATGCTAACCCTAACCCTAACCCTAACACTATCCTAGGGCTGATGCTAACCCTAACCCTAACCCTAACACTATCCTAGGGCTGATGCTAACCCTAACCCTAACACTATCCTAGGCCTGATGCTAACCCTAAGCCTAACCCTAACACTATCCTAGGGCTGATGCTAACTCTAACCCTAACACTATCCTAGGGCTGATGCTAACCCTAACCCTAACTCTAACACTATCCTAGGGCTGATGCTAACCCTAAACCTAACACTATCCTAGGGCTGATGCTAACCCTAACCCTAACCCTAACACTATTCTACGGCTGATGATAACCCTAACCCTAACCCTAACACTATCCTAGGGCTGATGCTAACCCTAACCCTAACACTATCCTAGGCCTGATGCTAACCCTATCCCTAACCCTAACACTATCCTAGGGCTGATGCTAACCCTAACCCTAACACTATGCTAGGGCTGATGGTAACCCGAACCTTAACCCTAACACTATCCTAGGGCTGATGCTAACCCTAACCCCAAACCTAACACTATCCTAGAGCTGATGCTAACCCTAACCCTAACCCTAACCCTAACCCTAATACTATCCTAGGGCTGATGCTAACCGTAACCCTAACCCTAACACTATCCTAGGGTTGATGCTAACCCTAACCCTAACACTATCCTCGGCCTCAAGCTAACCCTAACCCTCAACCTAACACTATCCTAGGTCTGATGCTAACCCTATCCCTCACACGATCCTAGGCCTGATGATAACCCTAACCCTAACACGATCCTAGGGCTGATGGTAACCCTAACCCTAACCCTAACACTAACCTAGAGCTGATGCTAACCCTAACCCTAACACTATCCTACGCCTGATGATAACCCCAACCCTAACCCTAACACTATCCTAGGGTTGATGCTAACCCTAACCCTAACACTATCCTAGGGCTGATGCTAACCCTAACCCTAACCCTAACACTATCCTACGGCTGATAATAACCCTAAACCTACCCCTAACGCTAACACTATCCTAGTGCTGATGCTATCCCTAACCCTCACACTATCCTAGGCCTGATGCTAACCCAAACCTAACCCTTACACTATCCTAGGGCTGATGCTAACCCTAACCCTAACCCTAACACTATCCTAGGGCTTATGCTAACCCTAAACCTAACACTATCCTAGGGCTGATGCTAACCCTAACCCTAACCCTAACACTATCCTATGGCTGATGATAACCCTAACCCTAACCCTAACACTATCCTAGGGCTGATGCTAACCCTAACCCTAACACTATCCTAGGCCTGATGCTAACCCTAACCCTAACCCTAACACTATCCTAGGGCTGATGCTAACCCTAACCCTAACACTATGCTAGGGCTGATGCTAACCCGAACCCTAACCCTAACACTATCCTAGGGCTGATGCTAACCCTAACCCCAAACCTAACACTATCCTAGAGCTGATGCTAACCCTAACCCTAACCCTAACCCTAACCCTAATACTATCCTAGGGCTGATGCTAACCGTAACCCTAACCCTAACACTATCCTAGGGTTGATGCTAACCCTAACCCTAACACTATCCTCGGGCTGAAGCTAACCCTAACCCTCACCCTAACACTATCCTAGGTTTGATGCTAACACTATCCCTCACACAATCCTAGGCCTGATGATAACCCTAACCCTAACACGATCCTAGGGCTGATGCTAACCCTAACCCTAACCCTAACACTATCCTAGAGCTGATGCTAACCCTAACCCTAACACTATCCTAGTGCTGATGCTAACCCTAACCCTAACCCTAACAGTATCCTAGGGCTGATGCTAACTCTAACCCTAACACTATCCTAGGGCTGATGCTAACCCTAACCCTAACTCTAACACTATCCTAGGGCTGATGCTAACCCTAAACCTAACACTATCCTAGGGCTGATGCTAACCCTAACCCTAACCCTAAAACTATTCTACGGCTGATGATAACCCAACCCGAACCCTAACACTATCCTAGGGCTGATGCTAACCCTAACCCTAACACTATCCTAGGCCTAAAGCTAACCCTAACCCTAACCCTAACACTATCCTAGGGCTGATGCTAACCCTAACCCTAACACTATGCTAGGGCTGATGCTAACCCGAACCTTAACCCTAACATTATCCTAGGGCTGGTGCTAACCCTTATCCCAAACCTAGCACTATCCTAGAGCTGATGCTAACCCTAACCCTAACCCTAACCCTAACCCTAATACTATCCTAGGGCTGATGCTAACCGTAACCCTAACCCTAACACTATCCTAGGGTTGATGCTAACCCTAACCCTAACACTATCCTCGGGCTGAAGCTAACCCTAACCCTCACCCTAACACTATCCTAGGTCTGATGCTAACCCTATCCCTCACACAATCCTAGGCCTGATGATAACCCTAACCCTAACAAGATCCTAGGGCTTATGGTAACCCTAACCCTAACCCTAACACTATCCTAGAGCTGATGCTAACCCTAACCCTAACACTATCCTAGGCCTGATGATAACCCCAACCCTAACCCTAACACTATCCTAGGGTCGATGCTAACCCTAACCCTAACACTATCCTAGGGCTGATGCTAACCCTAACCCTAACCCTAACACTATCCTACCGCTGATAATAACCCTAACCCTACCCCTAACCCTAACACTATCCTAGCGCTGATGCTATCCCTAACCCTCACACTATCCTAGGCCTGATGCTAACCCAAACCTAACACTTACACTATCCTAGGGCTGATGCTAACCCTAACCCTAACCCTAACACTATCCTAGGGCTGATGCTAACCCTAAACCTAACACTATCCTAGGGCTGATGCTAACCCTAACCCTAACCCTAACACTATCCTACGGCTCATGATAACCCTAACCCTAACCCTAACACTATCCTAGGGCTGATGCTAACCCTAACCCTAACACTATCCTAGGCCTGATGCTAACCCTAACCCTAACCCTAACACTATCCTATGGCTGATGCTAACTCTAACCCTAACACTATCCTAGTGCTGATGCTAACCCTAACCCTAACTCTAACACTATCCTAGGGCTGATGCTAACCCTAAATCTAACACTATCCTAGGGCTGATGCTAACCCTAACCCTAACCCTAACACTATTCTACGGCTGATGATAACCCTAACCCTAACCCTAACACTATCCTAGGGCTGATGCTAACCCTAACCCTAACACTATCCTAGGCCTGATGCTAACCCTATCCCTAACCCTAACACTATCCTAGGGCTGATGCTAACCCTAACCCTAACACTATGCTAGGGCTGATGCTAACCCGAACCTTAACCCTAACACTATCCTAGGGCTGATGCTAACCCTAACCCCAAACCTAACACTATCCTAGAGCTGATGCTAACCCTAACCCTAACCCTAACCCTAACCCTAATACTATCCTAGGGCTGATGCTAACCGTAACCCTAACTCTAACACTATCCTAGGGTTGATGCTAACCCTAACCCTAACACTATCCTCGGGCTCAAGCTAACCCTAACCCTCAACCTAACACTATCCTAGGTCTGATGCTAACCCTATCCCTCACACAATCCTAGGCCTGATGATAACCCTAACCCTAACACGATCCTAGGGCTGATGGTAACCCTAACCCTAACCCTAACACTAACCTAGAGCTGATGCTAACCCTAACCCTAACACTATCCTACGCCTGATGATAACCCCAAGCCTAACCCTAACACTATCCTAGGGTTGATGCTAACCCTAACCCTAACACTATCCTAGGGCTGATGCTAACCCTAACCCTAACACTAACACTATCCTAGAGCTGATGCTAACCCTAAACCTAAACCTAACACTATCCTATGTCTGATGCTAACCCTAGCCCTAACACTATCCTAGGGCTGATGCTAACCCTAACCCTAACACTATCCTAGGCCTGATGATAACCCTAACCCTTACCCTAACACTATCCTAGGGCTGATGCTAACCCTAACCCTAACACTCTCCTAGTGCTGATGCTAACACTAACCCTAACAATAACACTATCCTAGGGCTGACGCTACCCCTAACCCTAACCCTAACCCTAACACTATCCTAGGGCTGATGCTAACAGTAACCCTAACTCTAACACTATCCTAGGGCTGATGCTAACCCTAACCCTAACCCTAACACTATCCTAGGGCTGATGCTAACCCTAACCCTAACACTATCCTATGGCTGATGTTAACCCTAACCCTAACCCTAACACTATCCTAAGGCTGATGCTAACCCTAACACTAACACTATCCTAGGCCTGATGCTAAACCTAACCCTAACTCTAACACTATCCTACGGCTGATGCTAACCCTAACACTAACCCTAACACTATCCTAGGGCTGATGCTAACCCTAACACTAACCCTAACACTATCCTAGGGCTGATGCTAACCCTAACCCTAACTCTAACACTATCCTAGTGCTCATGCTAACCTTAACCCTAACACTATCCTAGGGCTGATGCTAACCCTAACCCTAACCCTAACACTATCCTAGGGCTGATGTTAACCGTAACACAAACGCTAACACTATCCTAGGGCTGATGCTAACCCTAAACCTAACCCTAACACTATCCTAGGTCTGATCCTAACCCTAGCCCTAACACTATCCTAGGGCTGATGCTAACCCTAACCCTAACACTATCCTAGGCCTGATGATAACCCTAACCCTAACCCTAACACTATCCTAGGGCTGATGTAACCCTAACCGTAACCCTAACACTATCCTTGGTCTGATGCTAACACTAACCCTAACACTATCCTAGGGCTGATGGTAACCCTAACCCTAACCCCAACACTATCCTAGGGCTGATGCTAACCCAAACCCTAACAGTATCCTAGGGCTGATGCTAACCCTAACCGTAACCCTAACACTATCCTAGAGCTGATGCTATCCCTAACCCTAACACTACCCTAGGCCTGACGATAACCCTAACCCTAACCCTAACAGTATCCTAGGACTGATGCTAACCCTAACCCTAACACTTTCCTAGGGCTGATGCTAACCCTAACCCTAACACTATCCTAGGGCTGATGCTAACCCTAACCCTAACCCTAACACTATCCTAAGGATGATGCTAACCCTAACCCTAACCCTAACACTATCCTAGAGCTGATCCTAACCCTAACCCTAACCCTAACCCTAATACTATCCTAGGGCTGATGCTAACCGTAACCCTAACGCTGACACTATCCTAGGACTGATGCTAACCCTAACCCTAACCCTAACACTATCCTAGGTCTGATGCTAACCCTAGCCCTAACACTATCCTAGGGCTGATGCTAACCCTAACCCTAACATTATCCTAGGCCTGATGATAACCCTAACCCTAACCATAACACTATCCTAGGGATGATGATAACCCTAACCCTAACCCTAACACTATCCTAGGGCTGATGCTAACCCTAACCCTAACACTAACACTATCCTAGGGCTGATGCTAACCCAAACGCTAACACTATTCTAGGGCTGAGGCTAACCCTAACCCTAACCCTATCCCTAACACAATCCTAGGGCTGATGCTAACCTTAAACCTAACCCTAACACTATCCTAGGGCTGATGCTAACATTAACCCTAACACTATCCTAGGCCTGATGATAACCCTAACCCTAACCCTAACACTATCCTAGGGCTGATGCTGACCCTAACCCTAACACTATCTTAGGGCTGATTCTAACCGTAACCCAAACCCTAACACTATCCTAGGGCTGATGCTAACCCTAACCCTAACACTATCCTAGGGATGATGCTAACCCTGACCCTAACCCTAACACTCTCCAAGGGCTGAGGCTAGCCCTAACACTAACACTATCTTAGGGCTGATGCTAAACCTAACACTAACCCTAACACTATGCTAGGGCTGATGCTAACCCTAACCCTAACATTATCCTAGGGCTGATGCTAACCCTAACCCTAACCCTAACACTCTCCTGGGACTGAGGCTAACCCTAACCCTAACACTATCCTAGGGCTGATGCTAACCCTAACCCTAACCCTAACACTATCCTAGGGCTGATGCTAATTCTAACCCTAACACTATCCTAGGGCTGAACCTAACCCTAACCCTAACCCTAACACTATCCTATGGCTGATGTTAACCCTAACCCTAACCCTAACACTATACTAAGGCTGATGCTAACCCTAACACTAATACTACCCTAGGCCTGATGCTAACCCTAACCCTAACCCTAACACTATCCTAGGGCTGATGCTCACCCTAACACTCACACTATCCTAGGACTGATGCTAACCCCAAGCCTAAACCTAACACTATCCTAGGGCTGATGCTAACCCTAACCCTAACATTATCCTAGGGCTGATGCTAACCCTAACCCTAACCTTAATAGTATCCTAGGGCTGATGCTAACCCTAACCCTAACACTAACATTAGCCTAGGGCTGATCCTAACCCTAACCCTAACCCTAACACTATCCTAGGGCTGATGCTAACTCTAACCCTAACACTATCCTAGGGCTGATGCTAACCCTAACCCTAACCCTAACACTATCCTAGGGCTGATGCTAACCCTAACCCTAACACTATCCTATGGCTGATGTTAACCCTAACCCTAACCCTAACACTATACTAAGGCTGATGCTAACCCTAACACTAACACTACCCTAGGCCTGATGCTAACCCTAACCCTAACCCTAACACTATCCTAGGGCTGATGCTAACCCTAACGCTAACACTATCCTAGGACTGATGCTAACCCCAACCCTAAACCTAACACTATCCTAGGGCTGATGCTAACCCTAACACTAACATTATCCTAGGGCTGATGCTAACCCTAACCCTAACCCTAACACTATACTAAGGCTGATGCTAACCCTAACACTAACACTATCCTAGGCCTGATGCTAACCCTAACCCTAACCCTAACACTATCCTAAGGCCGATGCTCACCCTAACCCTAACACTATCCTAGGGCTGATGCTAACCATAACCCTAACCCTAACACTATCCTAGGGCTGATGCTAACCCTAACACTAACCCTAACACTATCCTAGGGCTGATGCTAACCCTAACCCTAACTCTAACACTATCGTAGTGCTGATGCTAACGCTAACCCTAACACTGTCCTAGGGCTGATGCTAACCCTAACTCTAACCCTAACACTATCCTAGGGCTGATGCTAACCGTAACGCTAACACTATCCTAGGGATGATGCTAACCCTAACCTTAACCCTAACACTATCGTAGGACTGATGCTAACCATAAATCTAACACTATCCTAGGGCTGATGCTAACCGTAACCATAACCCTAACACTATCCTAAGGCTGATGCTAACCCTAACCCTAACACTATCCTAGGCCTGATGCTAACCCTAACCCTAACCCTAAAACTATCCTAGAACTGGTGCTAACCCTAACCCTAACACTATCCTATGTCTGATGCTAAAACTAACCCTAAACCTAACACTAACCTAGGGCTGATGCTAACCCTAACCCTAACACTATCTTAGGGCTGATGCTAACCCTAACCCTAACCCTAACACTATCCTAGGGCTGATGCTAAACCTAACCCTAACCCTAAGACTATCCTTGGGCTGATGCTAACCCAAACCCTAACCCTAACCCTAATACTATCCTAGGGCTGATGCCAACCATAACACAAACGCTAACACTATCCTAGGGCTGATGCTAACCCTAAACCTAACCCTAACACTATCCTAGGTCTTATGCTAACCCTAGCCCTAACACTACCCTAGGGCTGATGCTAACCCTAACCCTAACACTATCCTAGGCCTGATGATAACCCTAACCCTAACCATAACACTATCCTAGGACTGATGCTAACCCTAACCCTAACCCTAACACTATCCTTGGTTTGATGCTAACCCTAACCCTAACACTACCCTAGGGCTGATGCTAACCCTAACCCTAACCCCAACACTATCCTAGGGCTGATGCTAACCCAAACCCTAACAGTATCCTAGGGCTGATGCTAACCCTAACCCTAACCCTAACACTATCCTAGAGCTGATGCTATCCCTAACCCTAACACTATCCTAGGCTTGACGATAACCCTAACCCTAACCCTAACACTATACTAGGCCTGGTGCTAACCCTAACTCTAACACTGTTCTAGGGCTGATGCTAACCCTAACCCTAACACTATCCTAGGGCTGATGCTAACCCTAACCCTAACCCTAACACTATCCTAAGGATGATGCTAACCCTAACCCTAACCCTAACACTATCCTAGGGGTGATCCTAACCCTAACCCTAACCCTAATCCTAATACTATCCTAGGGCTGATGCTAACCCTAACCCTAACCCTAACACTATCCTAGGGCTGATGCTAACCCTAACCCTAACACTATCCTATGGCTGAGGTTAACCCTAACCCTAACCCTAACACTATACTAAGGCTGATGCTAACCCTAACACTAACACTACCCTAGGCCTGATGCTAACCCTAACCCTAACACTAACACTATCCTAGGGCTGATGCTAACCCTAATGCTAACACTATCCTAGAACTGATGCTAACCCCAACCCTAAACCTAACACTATCCTTGGGCTGATGCTAACCCTAACACTAACATTATCCTAGGGCTGATGCTAACCCTAACCATAACCCTAACACTATACTAAGGCTGATGCTAACCCTAACACTAACACTATCCTAGGCCTGATGCTAACCCTAACACTAACCCTCACACTATCCTAGGGCTGATGCTAACCCTAACACTAACCCTAACACTATCCTAGGGCTGATGCTAACCCTAACCCTAACTCTAACACTATCCTAGTGCTGATGCTAACGCTAACCCTAACACTGTCCTAGGGCTGATGCTAACCATAACCCTAACCCTAACAATATCCTAGGGCTGATGCTAACCGGAACCCTAACCCTAACACTATCCTAAGGCTGATGCTAACCCTATCCCTAACACTATCCTAGGGCTGATGCTAACCCTAACCCTAACCCTAACACTATCCTAGGGCTGATGCTAACCCTAACACTAACCCTAACACTATCCTAGGGCTGATATTAACCCTAACCCTAACTCTAACACTATCCTAGTGCTGATGCTAATGCTAACCCTAACACTGTCCTAGGGCTGATGCTAACCCTAACTCTAACCCTAACACTATCCTAGGGCTGATGCTAACCGTAACGCTAACACTATCCTAGGGCTGATGCTAACCCTAACCTTAACCCTAACACTATCGTAGGACTGATGCTAACCATAAATCTAACACTATCCTAGGGCTGATGCTAACCATAACCCTAACCCTAACACTATCCTAGGGCTGATGCTAACCGTAACCCTAACCCTAACACTATCCTAAAGCTGATGCTAACCCTAACCCTAACACTATCCTAGGCCTGATGCTAACCCTAACCCTAACCCTAAAACTATCCTAGAACTGGTGCTAACCCTAACCCTAACACTATCCTATGTCTGATGCTAAAACTAACCCTAAACCTAACACTAACCTAGGGCTGATGCTAACCCTAACCCTAACACTATCTTAGGGCTGATGCTAACCCTAACCCTAACACTATCCTAGGGCTGATGCTAAACCTAACCCTAACCCTAAGACTATCCTTGGGCTGATGCTAACCCAAACCCTAACCCTAACCCTAATACTATCCTAGGGCTGATGCTAACCGTAACACAAACCCTAACACTATCCTAGGGCTGATGCTAACCCTAAACCTAACCCTAACACTATCCTAGTTCTGATGCTAACCCTAGCCCTAACACTACCCTAGGGCTGATGCTAACCCTAACCCTAACACTATCCTAGGCCTGATGATAACCCTAACCCTAACCATAACACTATCCTAGGACTGATGCTAACCCTAACCCTAACCCTAACACTATCCTTGGTTTGATGCTAACCCTACCCCTAACACTACCCTAGGGCTGATGCTAACCCTAACCCTAACCCCAACACTATCCTAGGGCTGATGCTAACCCAAACCCTAACAGTATCCTAGGGCTGATGCTAACCCTAACCCTAACCCTAACACTATCCTAGAGCTGATGCTATCCCTAACCCTAACACTATCCTAGGCCTGACGATAACCCTAACCCTAACCCTAACACTATACTAGGCCTGGTGCTAACCCTAACCCTAACACTGTCCTAGGGCTGATGCTAACCCTAAACCTAACACTATCCTAGGGCTGATGCTAACCCTAATCCTAACCCTAACACTATCCTAAGGATGATGCTAACCCTAACCCTAACCCTAACACTATCCTAGGGCTGATCCTAACCCTAACCCTAACCCTAATCCTAATACTATCCTAGGGCTGATGCTAACCGTAACCCTAACGCTGACACTATCCTGAGACTGATGCTAACCCTAACCCTAAGCCTAACACTATCCTAGGGTTGATGCTAACACTAACCGTAATAGTATCCTAGGGCTGATGCTAACCCTAACCCTCACCCTAACAGTATCCTAGGTCTGATGCTAACCCTAGCCCTGACACTATCCTATGGCTGATGCTAACCCTAACCCTAACATTATCCTAGGCCTGATGATAACCCTAACCCTAACCAAAACACTATCCTAGGGATGATGATAACCCTAACCCTAACCCTAACACTATCCTTGGTCTGATGCTAACCCTAACCCTAACAGTATCCTAGTGCTGATGCTAACCCTAACCCTAACCCTAACACTATCCAAGGGCTGATGCTAACCCAAACCCTAACACTATCCTAGGGCTGAGGCTAACCCTAACCCTAACCCTAACCCTAACACTATCCTAGAGCTGATGCTACCCCTAACCCTAACACTATCCTAGGCCTGATGATAACCCTAACCCGAACCCTAACACTATTGTAGGGCTGATGCTAACCCTATCCCTAACCCTAACATTATCCTAGGGCTGATGCTAACCTTAACGCTCACCCTAACACTATCCTAGGTCTGATGATAACCCTAACCCTAACTCTAACACTATCCTAGGGCTGATGCTAACCCTAACCCTAACACTATCCTAGGCCTGATGATAACCCTAAACCTAACACTATCGTAGGGCTGATGCTTACCCTAACCCTTACCCTAACACTATCCTAGAGCTGATGCTAAACCCAACCCTAACACTATCCTAGGGCTGAGGCTAACCCTAACCCTAACAATAACACTATCCTAGGGCTGACGCTAACCCTTACCCTAACCCTAACCCTAACACTATCCTAGGGCTGATGCTAACAGTAACCCTAACTCTAACACTATCCTAGGGCTGAGGCTAACCCTAACGCTAACACTATACTAGGGCTGATGCTAACCCTAACCCTAACCCAAACACTATCCTAAGGCTGATACTAACCCTAACCCTAACACTATCCTAGGCCTGGTGCTAATCCTAACCCTAACCCTAACACTATCCTAGGGCTGATGCTAACCCTAACCCTAACACTATCCTAGGGGTGATGCTAACAGTAACCCTAACCCTAACACAATCCTAGGGCTGATGCTAACCCTAACCCTAACCCTAACACTATCCTAGGGCTGATGCTAACCCTAAACCTAACCCTAACACCATCCTAGGGCTGATGCTAACATTAACCCTAACACTATCCTAGCCTGATGATAACCCTAACCCTAACCCTAACACTATCCTAGGGCTGATGCTGACTCTAACCCTAACACTATCCGAGGGCTGATTCTAACCGTAACCCTAACCCTAACACTATCCTAGGGCTGATGCTAACCCTAACCCTAACACTATCCTAGGGCTGATGCTAACCCTGACTCTAACCCTAACACTCTCCTAGAGCTGAGGCTAACACTAACCCTAACACTATCTTAGGACTGATGCTAAACCTAACCATAACCCTAACACTATCCTAGGGCTGATGCTAAAACTAACCCTAAACCTAACACTATCCTAGGCCTGATGCTAACCCTAACCCTAACCCTAAAACTATCCTAGAACTGGTGCCAACCCTAACCCTAACACTATCCTATGTCTGATGCTAAAACTAACCCTAAACCTAACACTAACCTAGGGCTGATGCTAACCCTAACCCTAACCCTAAGACTATCCTTGGGCTGATGCTAACCCAAACCCTAACCCTAACCCTAATACTATCCTAGGGCTGATGCCAACCATAACACAAACGCTAACACTATCCTAGGGCTGATGCTAACCCTAAACCTAACCCTAACACTATCCTAGGTCTTATGCTAACCCTAGCCCTAACACTACCCTAGGGCTGATGCTAACCCTAACCCTAACACTATCCTAGGCCTGATGATAACCCTAACCCTAACCATAACACTATCCTAGGACTGATGCTAACCCTAACCCTAACCCTAACACTATCCTTGGTTTGATGCTAACCCTAACCCTAACACTACCCTAGGGCTGATGCTAACCCTAACCCTAACAGTATCCTAGGGCTGATGCTAACCCTAACCCTAACCCTAACACTATCCTAGAGCTGATGCTATCCCTAACCCTAACACTATCCTAGGCTTGACGATAACCCTAACCCTAACCCTAACACTATACTAGGCCTGGTGCTAACCCTAACCCTAACACTGTCCTAGGGCTGATGCTAACCCTAACCCTAACACTATCCTAGGGCTGATGCTAACCCTAACCCTAACCCTAACACTATCCTAAGGATGATGCTAACCCTAACCCTAACCCTAACACTATCCTAGGGGTGATCCTAACCCTAACCCTAACCCTAATCCTAATACTATCCTAGGGCTGATGCTAACCCTAACCCTAACCCTAACACTATCCTAGGGCTGATGCTAACCCTAACCCTAACACTATCCTATGGCTGATGTTAACCCTAACCCTAACCCTAACACTATACTAAGGCTGATGCTAACCCTAACACTAACACTACCCTAGGCCTGATGTTAACCCTAACCCTAACCCTAACACTATCCTAGGGCTGATGCTAACCCTAACGCTAACACTATCCTAGGACTGATGCTAACCCCAACCCTAAACCTAACACTATCCTAGGGCTGATGCTAACCCTAACACTAACATTATCCTAGGGCTGATGCTAACCCTAACCAAAACCCTAACACTATACTAAGGCTGATGCTAACCCTAACACTAACACTATCCTAGGCCTGATGCTAACCCTAACCCTAACCCTCACACTATCCTAGGGCTGATGCTAACCCTAACACTAACCCTAACACTATCCTAGGGCTGATGCTAACCCTAACCCTAACTCTAACACTATCCTAGTGCTGATGCTAACGCTAACCCTAACACTGTCCTAGGGCTGATGCTAACCCTAACTCTAACCATAACACTATCCTAGGGCTGATGCTAACCGTAACGCTAACACTATCCTAGGGCTGATGCTAACCCTAACCTTAACCCTAACACTATCGTAATACTGATGCTAACCATAAGTCTAACACTATCCTAGGGCTGATGCTAACCATAACCCTAACCCTAACACTATCCTAGGGCTGATGCTAACCGTAACCCTAACCCTAACACTATCCTAAGGCTGATGCTAACCCTATCCCTAACACTATCCTAGGGCTGATGCTAACCCTAACCCTAACCCTAACACTATCCTAGGGCTGATGCTAACCCTAACACTAACCCTAACACTATCCTAGGGCTGATGCTAACCCTAACCCTAACTCTAACACTATCCTAGTGCTGATGCTAATGCTAACCCTAACACTGTCCTAGGGCTGATGCTAACCCTAACTCTTACCCTAACACTATCCTAGGGCTGATGCTAACCGTAACGCTAACACTATCCTAGGGCTGATGCTAACCCTAACCTTAACCCTAACACTATCGTAGGACTGATGCTAACCATAAATCTAACACTATCCTAGGGCTGATGCTAACCATAACCCTAACCCTAACACTATCCTAGGGCTGATGCTAACCGTAACCCTAACCCTAACACTATCCTAAAGCTGATGCTAACCCTAACCCTAACACTATCCTAGGCCTGATGCTAACCCTAACCCTAACCCTAAAACTATCCTAGAACTGGTGCTAACCCTAACCCTAACACTATCCTATGTCTGATGCTAAAACTAACCCTAAACCTAACACTAACCTAGGGCTGATGCTAACCCTAACCCTAACACTATCTTAGGGCTGATGCTAACCCTAACCCTAACCCTAACACTATCCTAGGGCTGATGCTAAACCTAACCCTAACCCTAAGACTATCCTTGGGCTGATGCTAACCCAAACCCTAACCCTAACCCTAATACTATCCTAGGGCTGATGCTAACCGTAACACAAACGCTAACACTATCCTAGGGCTGATGCTAACCCTAACCCTAACCCTAACACTACCCTAGGGCTGATGCTAACCCTAACCCTAACACTATCCTAGGCCTGATGATAACCCTAACCCTAACCATAACACTATCCTAGGACTGATGCTAACCCTAACCCTAACCCTAACACTATCCTTGGTTTGATGCTAACCCTACCCCTAACACTACCCTAGGGCTGATGCTAACCCTAACCCTAACCCCAACACTATCCTAGGGCTGATGCTAACCCAAACCCTAACAGTATCCTAGGGCTGATGCTAACCCTAACCCTAACCCTAACACTATCCTAGAGCTGATGCTATCCCTAACCCTAACACTATCCTAGGCCTGACGATAACCCTAACCCTAACCCTAACACTATACTAGGCCTGGTGCTAACCCTAACCCTAACACTGTCCTAGGGCTGATGCTAACCCTAAACCTAACACTATCCTAGGGCTGATGCTAACCCTAATCCTAACCCTAACACTATCCTAAGGATGATGCTAACCCTAACCCTAACCCTAACACTATCCTAGGGCTGATCCTAACCCTAACCCTAACCCTAATCCTAATACTATCCTAGGGCTGATGCTAACCGTAACCCTAACGCTGACACTATCCTGAGACTGATGCTAACCCTAACCCTAAGCCTAACACTATCCTAGGGTTGATGCTAACACTAACCGTAATAGTATCCTAGGGCTGATGCTAACCCTAACCCTCACCCTAACAGTATCCTAGGTCTGATGCTAACCCTAGCCCTGACACTATCCTATGGCTGATGCTAACCCTAACCCTAACATTATCCTAGGCCTGATGATAACCCTAACCCTAACCATAACACTATCCTAGGGATGATGATAACCCTAACCCTAACCCCAACACTATCCTAGGGCTGATGCTAACCCAAACCCTAACAGTATCCTAGGGCTGATGCTAACCCTAACCCTAACCCTAACACTATCCTAGAGCTGATGCTATCCCTAACCCTAACACTATCCTAGGCTTGACGATAACCCTAACCCTAACCCTAACACTATACTAGGCCTGGTGCTAACCCTAACTCTAACACTGTCCTAGGGCTGATGCTAACCCTAACCCTAACACTATCCTAGGGCTGATGCTAACCCTAACCCTAACCCTAACACTATCCTAAGGATGATGCTAACCCTAACCCTAACCCTAACACTATCCTAGGGGTGATCCTAACCCTAACCCTAACCCTAATCCTAATACTATCCTAGGGCTGATGCTAACCCTAACCCTAACCCTAACACTATCCTAGGGCTGATGCTAACCCTAACCCTAACACTATCCTATGGCTGAGGTTAACCCTAACCCTAACCCTAACACTATACTAAGGCTGATGCTAACCCTAACACTAACACTACCCTAGGCCTGATGCTAACCCTAACCCTAACACTAACACTATCCTAGGGCTGATGCTAACCCTAATGCTAACACTATCCTAGAACTGATGCTAACCCCAACCCTAAACCTAACACTATCCTTGGGCTGATGCTAACCCTAACACTAACATTATCCTAGGGCTGATGCTAACCCTAACCATAACCCTAACACTATACTAAGGCTGATGCTAACCCTAACACTAACACTATCCTAGGCCTGATGCTAACCCTAACACTAACCCTCACACTATCCTAGGGCTGATGCTAACCCTAACACTAACCCTAACACTATCCTAGGGCTGATGCTAACCCTAACCCTAACTCTAACACTATCCTAGTGCTGATGCTAACGCTAACCCTAACACTGTCCTAGGGCTGATGCTAACCATAACCCTAACCCTAACAATATCCTAGGGCTGATGCTAACCGGAACCCTAACCCTAACACTATCCTAAGGCTGATGCTAACCCTATCCCTAACACTGTCCTAGGGCTGATGCTAACCCTAACCCTAACCCTAACACTATCCTAGGGCTGATGCTAACCCTAACACTAACCCTAACACTATCCTAGGGCTGATATTAACCCTAACCCTAACTCTAACACTATCCTAGTGCTGATGCTAATGCTAACCCTAACACTGTCCTAGGGCTGATGCTAACCCTAACTCTAACCCTAACACTATCCTAGGGCTGATGCTAACCGTAACGCTAACACTATCCTAGGGCTGATGCTAACCCTAACCTTAACCCTAACACTATCGTAGGACTGATGCTAACCATAAATCTAACACTATCCTAGGGCTGATGCTAACCATAACCCTAACCCTAACACTATCCTAGGGCTGATGCTAACCGTAACCCTAACCCTAACACTATCCTAAAGCTGATGCTAACCCTAACCCTAACACTATCCTAGGCCTGATGCTAACCCTAACCCTAACCCTAAAACTATCCTAGAACTGGTGCTAACCCTAACCCTAACACTATCCTATGTCTGATGCTAAAACTAACCCTAAACCTAACACTAACCTAGGGCTGATGCTAACCCTAACCCTAACACTATCTTAGGGCTGATGCTAACCCTAACCCTAACACTATCCTAGGGCTGATGCTAAACCTAACCCTAACCCTAAGACTATCCTTGGGCTGATGCTAACCCAAACCGTAACCCTAACCCTAATACTATCCTAGGGCTGATGCTAACCGTAACACAAACCCTAACACTATCCTAGGGCTGATGCTAACCCTAAACCTAACCCTAACACTATCCTAGTTCTGATGCTAACCCTAGCCCTAACACTACCCTAGGGCTGATGCTAACCCTAACCCTAACACTATCCTAGGCCTGATGATAACCCTAACCCTAACCATAACACTATCCTAGGACTGATGCTAACCCTAACCCTAACCCTAACACTATCCTTGGTTTGATGCTAACCCTACCCCTAACACTACCCTAGGGCTGATGCTAACCCTAACCCTAACCCCAACACTATCCTAGGGCTGATGCTAACCCAAACCCTAACAGTATCCTAGGGCTGATGCTAACCCTAACCCTAACCCTAACACTATCCTAGAGCTGATGCTATCCCTAACCCTAACACTATCCTAGGCCTGACGATAACCCTAACCCTAACCCTAACACTATACTAGGCCTGGTGCTAACCCTAACCCTAACACTGTCCTAGGGCTGATGCTAACCCTAAACCTAACACTATCCTAGGGCTGATGCTAACCCTAATCCTAACCCTAACACTATCCTAAGGATGATGCTAACCCTAACCCTAACCCTAACACTATCCTAGGGCTGATCCTAACCCTAACCCTAACCCTAATCCTAATACTATCCTAGGGCTGATGCTAACCGTAACCCTAACGCTGACACTATCCTGAGACTGATGCTAACCCTAACCCTAAGCCTAACACTATCCTAGGGTTGATGCTAACACTAACCGTAATAGTATCCTAGGGCTGATGCTAACCCTAACCCTCACCCTAACAGTATCCTAGGTCTGATGCTAACCCTAGCCCTGACACTATCCTATGGCTGATGCTAACCCTAACCCTAACATTATCCTAGGCCTGATGATAACCCTAACCCTAACCAAAACACTATCCTAGGGATGATGATAACCCTAACCCTAACCCTAACACTATCCTTGGTCTGATGCTAACCCTAACCCTAACAGTATCCTAGTGCTGATGCTAACCCTAACCCTAACCCTAACACTATCCAAGGGCTGATGCTAACCCAAACCCTAACACTATCCTAGGGCTGAGGCTAACCCTAACCCTAACCCTAACCCTAACACTATCCTAGAGCTGATGCTACCCCTAACCCTAACACTATCCTAGGCCTGATGATAACCCTAACCCGAACCCTAACACTATTGTAGGGCTGATGCTAACCCTATCCCTAACCCTAACATTATCCTAGGGCTGATGCTAACCTTAACGCTCACCCTAACACTATCCTAGGTCTGATGATAACCCTAACCCTAACTCTAACACTATCCTAGGGCTGATGCTAACCCTAACCCTAACACTATCCTAGGCCTGATGATAACCCTAAACCTAACACTATCGTAGGGCTGATGCTTACCCTAACCCTTACCCTAACACTATCCTAGAGCTGATGCTAAACCCAACCCTAACACTATCCTAGGGCTGATGCTAACCCTAACCCTAACAATAACACTATCCTAGGGCTGACGCTAACCCTTACCCTAACCCTAACCCTAACACTATCCTAGGGCTGATGCTAACAGTAACCCTAACTCTAACACTATCCTAGGGCTGAGGCTAACCCTAACGCTAACACTATACTAGGGCTGATGCTAACCCTAACCCTAACCCAAACACTATCCTAAGGCTGATACTAACCCTAACCCTAACACTATCCTAGGCCTGGTGCTAATCCTAACCCTAACCCTAACACTATCCTAGGGCTGATGCTAACCCTAACCCTAACACTATCCTAGGGGTGATGCTAACAGTAACCCTAACCCTAACACAATCCTAGGGCTGATGCTAACCCTAACCCTAACCCTAACACTATCCTAGGGCTGATGCTAACACTAAACCTAACCCTAACACCATCCTAGGGCTGATGCTAACATTAACCCTAACACTATCCTAGCCTGATGATAACCCTAACCCTAACCCTAACACTATCCTAGGGCTGATGCTGACTCTAACCCTAACACTATCCGAGGGCTGATTCTAACCGTAACCCTAACCCTAACACTATCCTAGGGCTGATGCTAACCCTAACCCTAACACTATCCTAGGGCTGATGCTAACCCTGACTCTAACCCTAACACTCTCCTAGAGCTGAGGCTAACACTAACCCTAACACTATCTTAGGACTGATGCTAAACCTAACCATAACCCTAACACTATCCTAGGGCTGATGCTAAAACTAACCCTAAACCTAACACTATCCTAGGCCTGATGCTAACCCTAACCCTAACCCTAAAACTATCCTAGAACTGGTGCCAACCCTAACCCTAACACTATCCTATGTCTGATGCTAAAACTAACCCTAAACCTAACACTAACCTAGGGCTGATGCTAACCCTAACCCTAACCCTAAGACTATCCTTGGGCTGATGCTAACCCAAACCCTAACCCTAACCCTAATACTATCCTAGGGCTGATGCCAACCATAACACAAACGCTAACACTATCCTAGGGCTGATGCTAACCCTAAACCTAACCCTAACACTATCCTAGGTCTTATGCTAACCCTAGCCCTAACACTACCCTAGGGCTGATGCTAACCCTAACCCTAACACTATCCTAGGCCTGATGATAACCCTAACCCTAACCATAACACTATCCTAGGACTGATGCTAACCCTAACCCTAACCCTAACACTATCCTTGGTTTGATGCTAACCCTAACCCTAACACTACCCTAGGGCTGATGCTAACCCTAACCCTAACAGTATCCTAGGGCTGATGCTAACCCTAACCCTAACCCTAACACTATCCTAGAGCTGATGCTATCCCTAACCCTAACACTATCCTAGGCTTGACGATAACCCTAACCCTAACCCTAACACTATACTAGGCCTGGTGCTAACCCTAACCCTAACACTGTCCTAGGGCTGATGCTAACCCTAACCCTAACACTATCCTAGGGCTGATGCTAACCCTAACCCTAACCCTAACACTATCCTAAGGATGATGCTAACCCTAACCCTAACCCTAACACTATCCTAGGGGTGATCCTAACCCTAACCCTAACCCTAATCCTAATACTATCCTAGGGCTGATGCTAACCCTAACCCTAACCCTAACACTATCCTAGGGCTGATGCTAACCCTAACCCTAACACTATCCTATGGCTGATGTTAACCCTAACCCTAACCCTAACACTATACTAAGGCTGATGCTAACCCTAACACTAACACTACCCTAGGCCTGATGTTAACCCTAACCCTAACCCTAACACTATCCTAGGGCTGATGCTAACCCTAACGCTAACACTATCCTAGGACTGATGCTAACCCCAACCCTAAACCTAACACTATCCTAGGGCTGATGCTAACCCTAACACTAACATTATCCTAGGGCTGATGCTAACCCTAACCAAAACCCTAACACTATACTAAGGCTGATGCTAACCCTAACACTAACACTATCCTAGGCCTGATGCTAACCCTAACCCTAACCCTCACACTATCCTAGGGCTGATGCTAACCCTAACACTAACCCTAACACTATCCTAGGGCTGATGCTAACCCTAACCCTAACTCTAACACTATCCTAGTGCTGATGCTAACGCTAACCCTAACACTGTCCTAGGGCTGATGCTAACCCTAACTCTAACCATAACACTATCCTAGGGCTGATGCTAACCGTAACGCTAACACTATCCTAGGGCTGATGCTAACCCTAACCTTAACCCTAACACTATCGTAATACTGATGCTAACCATAAGTCTAACACTATCCTAGGGCTGATGCTAACCATAACCCTAACCCTAACACTATCCTAGGGCTGATGCTAACCGTAACCCTAACCCTAACACTATCCTAAGGCTGATGCTAACCCTATCCCTAACACTATCCTAGGGCTGATGCTAACCCTAACCCTAACCCTAACACTATCCTAGGGCTGATGCTAACCCTAACACTAACCCTAACACTATCCTAGGGCTGATGCTAATCCTAACCCTAACTCTAACACTATCCTAGTGCTGATGCTAATGCTAACCCTAACACTGTCCTAGGGCTGATGCTAACCCTAACTCTTACCCTAACACTATCCTAGGGCTGATGCTAACCGTAACGCTAACACTATCCTAGGGCTGATGCTAACCCTAACCTTAACCCTAACACTATCGTAGGACTGATGCTAACCATAAATCTAACACTATCCTAGGGCTGATGCTAACCATAACCCTAACCCTAACACTATCCTAGGGCTGATGCTAACCGTAACCCTAACCCTAACACTATCCTAAAGCTGATGCTAACCCTAACCCTAACACTATCCTAGGCCTGATGCTAACCCTAACCCTAACCCTAAAACTATCCTAGAACTGGTGCTAACCCTAACCCTAACACTATCCTATGTCTGATGCTAAAACTAACCCTAAACCTAACACTAACCTAGGGCTGATGCTAACCCTAACCCTAACACTATCTTAGGGCTGATGCTAACCCTAACCCTAACCCTAACACTATCCTAGGGCTGATGCTAAACCTAACCCTAACCCTAAGACTATCCTTGGGCTGATGCTAACCCAAACCCTAACCCTAACCCTAATACTATCCTAGGGCTGATGCTAACCGTAACACAAACGCTAACACTATCCTAGGGCTGATGCTAACCCTAACCCTAACCCTAACACTACCCTAGGGCTGATGCTAACCCTAACCCTAACACTATCCTAGGCCTGATGATAACCCTAACCCTAACCATAACACTATCCTAGGACTGATGCTAACCCTAACCCTAACCCTAACACTATCCTTGGTTTGATGCTAACCCTACCCCTAACACTACCCTAGGGCTGATGCTAACCCTAACCCTAACCCCAACACTATCCTAGGGCTGATGCTAACCCAAACCCTAACAGTATCCTAGGGCTGATGCTAACCCTAACCCTAACCCTAACACTATCCTAGAGCTGATGCTATCCCTAACCCTAACACTATCCTAGGCCTGACGATAACCCTAACCCTAACCCTAACACTATACTAGGCCTGGTGCTAACCCTAACCCTAACACTGTCCTAGGGCTGATGCTAACCCTAAACCTAACACTATCCTAGGGCTGATGCTAACCCTAATCCTAACCCTAACACTATCCTAAGGATGATGCTAACCCTAACCCTAACCCTAACACTATCCTAGGGCTGATCCTAACCCTAACCCTAACCCTAATCCTAATACTATCCTAGGGCTGATGCTAACCGTAACCCTAACGCTGACACTATCCTGAGACTGATGCTAACCCTAACCCTAAGCCTAACACTATCCTAGGGTTGATGCTAACACTAACCGTAATAGTATCCTAGGGCTGATGCTAACCCTAACCCTCACCCTAACAGTATCCTAGGTCTGATGCTAACCCTAGCCCTGACACTATCCTATGGCTGATGCTAACCCTAACCCTAACATTATCCTAGGCCTGATGATAACCCTAACCCTAACCATAACACTATCCTAGGGATGATGATAACCCTAACCCTAACCCTAACACTATCCTTGGTCTGATGCTAACCCTAACCCTAACAGTATCCTAGTGCTGATGCTAACCCTAACCCTAACCCTAACACTATCCAAGGGCTGATGCTAACCCAAACCCTAACACTATCCTAGGGCTGAGGCTAACCCTAACCCTAACCCTAACCCTAACACTATCCTAGAGCTGATGCTACCCCTAACCCTAACACTATCCTAGGCCTGATGATAACCCTAACCCGAACCCTAACACTATTGTAGGGCTGATGCTAACCCTATCCCTAACCCTAACATTATCCTAGGGCTGATGCTAACCTTAACGCTCACCCTAACACTATCCTAGGTCTGATGATAACCCTAACCCTAACTCTAACACTATCCTAGGGCTGATGCTAACCCTAACCCTAACACTATCCTAGGCCTGATGATAACCCTAACCAAAACTCTAACACTATCCTAGGGCTGATGCTAACCCTAACCCTAACCCTAACACTATCCTTGGTCTGATGCTAACCCTAAACCTAACACTATCGTAGGGCTGATGCTTACCCTAACCCTTACCCTAACACTATCCTAGAGCTGATGCTAGACCCAACCCTAACACTATCCTAGGGCTGATGCTAACCCTAACCCTAACAATAACACTATCCTAGGGCTGACGCTAACCCTTACCCTAACCCTAACCCTAACACTATCCTAGGGCTGATGCTAACAGTAACCCTAACTCTAACACTATCCTAGGGCTGAGGCTAACCCTAACGCTAACACTATACTAGGGCTGATGCTAACCCTAACCCTAACCCAAACACTATCCTAAGGCTGATACTAACCCTAACCCTAACACTATCCTAGGCCTGGTGCTAATCCTAACCCTAACCCTAACACTATCCTAGGGCTGATGCTAACCCTAACCCTAACACTATCCTGGGGGTGATGCTAACAGTAACCCTAACCCTAACACAATCCTAGGGCTGATGCTAACCCTAACCCTAACCCTAACACTATCCTAGGGCTGATGCTAACCCTAAACCTAACCCTAACACCATCCTAGGGCTGATGCTAACATTAACCCTAACACTATCCTAGCCTGATGATAACCCTAACCCTAACCCTAACACTATCCTAGGGCTGATGCTGACTCTAACCCTAACACTATCCGAGGGCTGATTCTAACCGTAACCCTAACCCTAACACTATCCTAGGGCTGATGCTAACCCTAACCCTAACACTATCCTAGGGCTGATGCTAACCCTGACTCTAACCCTAACACTCTCCTAGAGCTGAGGCTAACACTAACCCTAACACTATCTTAGGACTGATGCTAAACCTAACCATAACCCTAACACTATCCTAGGGCTGATGCTAAAACTTACCCTAACCCTAACACTGTCCTAGGGCTGATGCTAACCCTAGCCCTAACCCTAACACTATCCTAGGGCTGATGCTAACCGTAACCCTAACACTATCCTAGGGCTGATGCTAACCCTAACCTTAACCCTAACACTATCTTAGGACTGATGCTAACCATAAATCTAACACTATCCTAGGGCTGATGCTAACCCTAACCCTAACCCTAACACTATCCTAGGGCTTATGCTAACCCTAACCCTAACCCTAACACTATCCTAAGGCTGATGCTAACCCTAACCCTAACACTATCCTAGGCCTGATGCTATCCCTAACCCTAACACTATACTATGTCTAGTGCTAACACTAACCCTAAACCTAACACTATCCTAGGGCTGATGCTAACCCTAACCCTAACACTATCTTAGGGCTGATGATAACCCTAACCCTAACCCTAAAACTATCCTAGGGCTGATGCTAACCGTAACACAAACGCTAACACTATCCTAGGGCTGATGCTAACCCTAAACCTAACCCTAACACTATCCTAGGTCTGATGCTAACCCTAGCCCTAACACTACCCTAGGGCTGATGCTAACCCTAACCCTAACACTATCCTAGGCCTGATGATAACCCTAACCCTAACCATAACACTATCCTAGGACTGATGCTAACCCTAACCCTAACCCTAACACTATACTTGGTTTGATGCTAACCCTAACCCTAACACTACCCTAGGGCTGATGCTAACCCTAACCCTAACCCCAACACTATCCTAGGGCTGATGCTAACCCAAACCCTAACAGTATCCTAGGGCTGATGCTAACCCTAACCCTAACCCTAACACTATTCTAGAGCTGATGCTATCCCTAACCCTAACACTATCCTAGGCCTGACGATAACCCTAACCCTAACCCTAACACTATACTAGGCCTGGTGCTAACCCTAACCCTAACACTGTCCTAGGGCTGATGCTAACCCTAACCCTAACACTATCCTAGGGCTGATGCTAACCCTAACCCTAACCCTAACACTATCCTAAGGATGATGCTAACCCTAACCCTAACCCTAACACTATCCTAGGGCTGATCCTAACCCTAACCCTAACCCTAATACTAATACTATCCTAGGGCTGATGCTAACCGTAACCCTAACGCTGACACTATCCTAGGACTGATGCTAACCCTAACTCTAACCCTAACACTATCCTAGGGTTGATGCTAACACTAACCCTAATAGTATCCTAGGGCTGATGCTAACCCTAACCGTCACCCTAACAGTATCCTAGGTCTGATGCTAACCCTAGCCTTAACACTATCCTAGGGCTGATGCTAACCCTAACCCTAACACTATCCTAGGCCTGATGATAACCATAACCCTAACCATAACACTATCCTAGGGATGATGATAACCCTAACCCTAACCCTAACACTATCCTTGGTCTGATGCTAACCCTAACCCTAACAGTATCCTAGTGCTGATGCTAACCCTAACCCTAACCCTAACACTATCCAAGGGCTAATGCTAACCCAAACCCTAACACTATCCTAGGGCTGAGGCTAACCCTAACCCTAACCCTAACCCTAACACTATCCTAGAGCTGATGCTACCCCTAACCCTAACACTATCCTAGGCCTGATGATAACCCTAACCCGAACCCTAACACTATCGTAGGGCTGATGCTAACCCTATCCCTAACCCTAACATTATCCTAGGGCTGATGCTAACCGTAACCCTAACCCTAACACTATCCTAGAGCTGATGCTACCCCTAACCCTAACACTATCCTAGGCCTGATGTTAACCCTAACCCGAACCCTAACACTATCGTAGGGCTGATGCTAACCCTATCCCTAACCCTAACATTATCCTAGGGCTGATGCTAACCGTAACCCTAACCCTAACACTATCCTAGGGCTGATGCTGACCCTAACCCTAACACTATCCTAGGGCTGATGCTAACCCTAACCCTAACACTATCCTAGGGCTGATGCTGACCCTAACCCTAACACTATCCTAGGGCTGATGCTAACCCTAACCCTAACACTCTCCTAGGGCTGAGGCTAACCCTAACCAAAACACTATCTTAGGGCTGATGCTAACCCTAACCCTTACCCTAAAACTATCCTAGGGCTGATGCTAAACCTAACCCTAACCCTAACACTATCCTAGGGCTGATGATAACCCTAACCCTAACACTATCATAAGGCTGATGCTAACCCTAACCCTAACCCTAAGACTCTCCTAGGGCTGAGGCTAACTCTAACCCTAACACTATCCTAGGGCTGAGGCTAACCCTAACGCTAACACTATCCTAGGCCTGGTGCTAATCCTAACCCTAACCCTAACACTATCCTAGGGCTGATGCTTACCCTAACCCTAACACTATCATAGGGCTCATGCTAACCCTAACCCTAACCCTCTCCTAGGGCTGATGCTAACCCTAACCCTAAACCTAACACTATCCTAGGGCTGATGCTAACCCTAACCCTAACCCTAACACTATCCTAGGGCTGATGGTAACGCTAACCCTAACCCTAACACTATCGTAGGACTGATGCTAACCATAACCCTAACACTATCCTAGGGCTGATGCTAACCCTAACCCTAACCCTAACACTATCCTAGGGCTGATGCTAACCCTAACCCGAGGCTGCCCCAAGGCGGGTCGGGGAGGGGTCTAGATGCCTGGAGGCGCGTCCCCATTCTCCTGGAGATTCTGAGTGCATCCCATCTGTAACCCCGTGCACCCGGAAAGGGTGCGGAGGGAAACTTGGGTTTTGGGGGTGAAGGCAGGCGGCCTCTCGCGCTGGGCAAAAGGCAACGGGCCTGGGGCTCCTGGGTTCCCAGGGTCTCCCCGGATCTGTCCAAGTCCAGGAGACGCAAGCAGCCCGCTGGGAGCCAACTTTGTGCGCTGCGGTCGGGGTCGGGGATGGGGTCTGGGTACGCGTTACGTGGGCACCGGAGCGTGGATGGCGCCAGCAGGAGCCCGAGCAGCGGCGCCCGGCCCGGGGGCGGCACGGTCCGACACGCGCGGTGGGCGTGGCGCGGGGCTGGTCCTCTCGCGCGCCCGGCACAGCCCGGGGCTCCCGGGAGCAGCCCTGGCGGCTACGCCCGGGCGCCCGGCCTGGCTCCCTCCCGGCGCGCCGCTCCGCCTCATATGCAGGCTCGGGCTCTGCTGGCGCTTCCTTGGCTGCGCCTCTGCGCGCTCTCCTGGGCTCGGCCGTGCGCGGGCGGAGAGCCGGGGGCCGCCGGAGCCCCGTGCCCCGCGCCCTCGCTCGCCGCCCCGCGCTTGGCCCCAGTTGCGCGGCCCCCGCCGCCGCCACCGCCGCGGCTCCTGCGCCCCAGAGCCGGTCCCATCCCAGTCGCGCCACCGCCGCCTCAGCCAGCCCCGCTGCCGGCCGCCTCTCCAGCCAGCCAGAGTGAAAATTAAATTCTTTACTATAGAAATATATACAAAAATGAATTGTAGTGTAAATACTAATAAGTTTTATTATGAATATACTCTGAACTAAAACCTCTGTTCTATACATATACATAGATTTATTTCTTCATGTGCCTTATCATACAATTTTCCGTTTTCTGCTATGGTTTAAGCCCATACTTGATTGAGTGGTTCTGTCTCTTTTTGTTTGTTTCTTCTTCCTCCTCCACCTTTTAAAAATGATTTACCCCAGCCTAAAGTTCTCCTCACAGAATACTTTTCCTCAGTTGTCTATCCTTTCAGTGCCTCTGTCTTCATTGTTACCACATTTAGTTACAGCTTTCTACTGAGTAGCTGTTTGTGGCTTTCTTTCAACAATCATTGCCTCACAAGTTTTATTTTTATTTATTTTTTCTCTTTCTTGAGAGAACCTGAATTATACAGTACTTTATCTTTAGCATTTTGACAAACATAATAGAAGTGGTTTTTACTATTAGCAAAGCCAACCCATTAAAATAAATTATTACTAAAAACCGAACTGTAACATTTTCCCTGGCAAGAGATAATTCGTCCAAATGTGAATGATACAAACACATATCACAATATAACTCAAAATTGATTAACTATCTTAATGATAGTTATTTTGATAATCCTCCAAGCTGACTAGGTACATTTTTGCCCCAGGCTATTTTGGTTAAGAATATAATCCAATGGATATTACAATATTTGTAGAATAATCAAGTATGGGTAAGGGGAGTAAAATTTTGTGGACATTTGTATCATCTTTTCATAATCTTCACCCCGTGAGAAGATGTAGATTAGTAAATGACAGAATTGAGGGTTGAATCTGCATCTGATTGACTCCAAATCCTCTTTTCTTTGTGTTAGATCATACAGTAATGGTCAATGTTATAATTATTTTACCAGTTTGATACTTGTTATTCTTAAAGGTATTGTTTTTTGTTCTAGGATGTTCCACAATGAAGCTTAACAAACTTAATTACTGCTTCTCAGAGATCCAGGAAAAACTGTAAGCTATTTGAAGATAACCTATTCTTGTGTTATTCACTGATTGTTCATTACAAATATTTTCAAATATTGTTTACTTTCTTTTTACTGTAGTAGAAGCAAAATATTGTACTGTGAGAACAGATAATGGAATCGTGTTTGAGGACAAAGTTTGTGATCATGCAAATGAAGATGTGTTTGAATCCTTTCCTACGTCAGCCAAATTCCAGAGCTTTTCACATCCTTCATTTCGATCACCTGAGGCTCCTCTGAAACCTTCCTTTCGGTCATTGGAAAACTGTGGCCTTACAAAGGCAAGTTACGATTTAAAAATTTTTCTATATATTTTTTAATATACCACTCACCCATCCTCATGATGCAGACAAAAATGGTATAAAGAAATGGACCTCCTCAAGGCCATAATAGAAAACAAATGTAATAACAGAAGGAAGGATGTACAGGATTGAGATTTGTAAAAAGTTGAGCAGAGTAAATCATTCTTAGGTTAGAAATTGTGGAAGGAAAGAATTAGAAAGCAACCCAAAAGAATAGCTCAACAAATATGGAAATGAGGAGGGGGATGAAGGAGAAGAATTCATTGAGGAAGGGTGAGATGGATACAAAGTTTGAATAAGAGTCAAAATGACAGAGATTATTATGAAAAGACAACAGAAATGAGTTAAATGAGAGCAGGAACTCTTCTATATGTTAGAAATTATTTTCACGCAAATTAAGAAAAGAAAGGCAATGAAAAAGAGGCTCAATTTCTTTTGAATGACTTCTAGATCTAGGTTTTATGAAAAAAGAAAAGTTATGGGTGACTATAATGAAAATTAGTATATTGTACATTTAAGAATAGCTGCAACAGAATATTTGAAATGATTCTGCCATAAAGAAAAGATAAATATTTAACATGACACATATCCCAATTATGCTAAGATTCTGTGAATGTATCAAACCATATGTCCCTTCAAATACTTACATCTTTTATATATCAATTAAAAACAATTTTAAAGGGAAAAATCATTTTTAAAAAAATTACTGAAGTAATATCTTATATTTAATCAAGTGAAACCTGTGTTTCCAGATAATGCAAAGTGAAATATATTTTAGGCCTTATCTGATTTTTATGAATTATTAATTTTTTACTCTTTCATTTCTTATTTAAGGTTTCTAACTTGTCTTTTGTATATCCATAACTTAACTAATTTATCTTGCTGTTTGATTCAGTCTTTACAGCGATTTTAGATCTGTTTGAGAATAGAGTGAGAGAAAGGAATAAGCATTTTAGTTGATCTTTTTATTAATCAAAATTAAAATTCCTGGTTATATGAAGGAGGTTCTTAATCCGTATCCATTAAATAAGAACTAACCCTCTTGAAGAAATAAAGGTAACAATTATTTATTTCTGGAGGTATTTTGATTTATCTTGTGCCAATAATTTCTCCATATAATGGACACACCTGTGTATACATCACATGAATGCAATCATAATTGATCATTGTTCTCTATAATAACCTACTTATTATCATAGAATTATAAAGAAGGGGCACCTGCCAACAGAGTATACACAGTCATCTCTGGAAGATGATTTTTTACCTTGAAAAATATCTCCAGCATTGGGAACATTTTATATTGTTCTCAGGAAGCTTTATCAAGTTCAGTATTGATAGTTGTTATATTTTGCACATAAATGTGTGTTCATCTGTAAAACTCAGAAATCCTGTAGACTTGCTTTTGTAGTCCTCTCTCCACTCCTCATGTGAATATTGGGGCCTGGTTGACAATTGTAGATGTGTTTGAAGATTCTTAAATCTTCAATTTGGGTAATCATAGCTTTATTTTCTTTATAATAGATAATATCCCCAATTTTTAACTACCTTCTTATATAATGTAAATACGAAATTAGAGCTATGAGTATGTTGCTTAAGAGGGAGTAAGAAAACCATGTGAAACTTAGTGGAGGATTTTATGTTTCTTTCTTACATGATGGTAGTACTTAGAAATACCTCATAATTCTGCATCACATAAGCATTTCTCCTCTACAGTTTAAAATTTTAAGATTAATTTTAAAAATAATCTTCTTGCAGCATCTTAAATTGGCATTTTAGAATTAAATTTTTTATTCAATTTAAAAGTGTATATTACCATAATCAAGAAATAAATATTTCCATATATTAATGCTCTTGTATCTCATATCATTCAAATATTAAAAGGTATAACTGAAAAATTGAATCATATTTTTTCCTCCTCTTGTTTTCATTTTCAAAATTTCAGAGTTCTATGTAGGTTTTCATTATTTAATTCTACCCAGTTTAGTATATTTAAATACATTTTACAAATAGTCATCCTTTTTCTCACACTGCCCTGTCTAAAAACCCTTCATGTCCTTTTCCAACACTTTGTCTTTCATAATATGGCCATATATCTTTGCAGCATGTCCTGTGCTTCCCAGGTAGACCTCACTGCTCTCTCCTTTGTACTCTTACTGTCCTTTATTCACTTTAATGGTAGAAACAGTGAATTATTCTTTTCTTTCTTTCATTTATCTGATTTGATATATCTCATACATTTCTTGCATCTCAACCTCCTCTTGAATATTATCAGTGTCTCCCAGGATAGTGCCTATGATTTGACAGACACAGTAAATGTTTATTGTCTTACTGACTGACTGAGCACATGAGTGAGTGAGTAAATAATAAGTGCAATGTTTTCTGAAGTTGGGATTTTTTTTTTAATAGGATGAAGCAACAAAGCCAGTATCTGGACAAAAGGAAAATGGTATTGGTATTATTGAAAATGCTGCAAGAGAGCAAAAAAAATTGTCAATTTCATATGTGTGCACACAAATAACAGAAGTGGTGAGTTAGTGAATACCTCTGACAATATTTGATCCTTAAATGCCATCATGAAAAAAACATTGAAAGTATGTAGACCCAAGTATATTATCCATTTCTTTTAAATATTTTTCTTTTGCTGTCTTTATTTTTTTCTTTTTTTTTTATTTCAGCTTATTATGGGGGTACAAAAGCTCAGGTTATATATATTGCCCATGTCCCGCCCAGCCCCCTTAGTCAGAGCCTCAAGCGTGTCCATTCCCCAGACAGTGTGCCTGGCACTCACCATGTAGTCATACCTCCATCCCCTCCCTAAAACTGGTTCAACCTTGAAATTATTTTTGCTTTTAATTTTATTTTATTGAAATAAAAATGAATGGTGATAGACTTGTATATGAATTTAAAATTTACATTAAAAATGTTTTTATGAATGTATCTGTGAATAACATGTTTTAGAAAAGATGTCTGCATTGGGAACTGGACAAAATGAAGACGTAGAATCACCTCAGGATTTGGAGGTACTGCCTACTGTTGTTATTATTTTAAAATATAAGTATCAAATGATATTAAAACCTAAAAGGAGATGTTTGGACTTTACATTCTCACCTCTGCATAGGCCCATAAGAAATTATTTTCTTATATTTTCAGGTCATAATTAAAAAAGTGATTATTATTACATAGTACAACTCTGCTCATTTGTGGGATTCATTTAAGAAGCTACTATAGTATAGTGCAAAAAGATAAGGGTTGGAACAGGAATCAGTTTGGGTTCCGATGTTATGTCTATCTACAATCTAAAGAATTATTCCAGGTCAACCTGTGGTCAAATGAATCATTAGATGTGTAAAAGTCCTAATGATATTCAGAGAGAAACCATCTGGACTATTGCGTTTTCCAACTTGGAACATAAAAAGATAATATCCATAACTTGAAGGTGTTAGTGTAATTGGGTTGTCAGGTACAGATCTGCAAGCAACATTTCAGGAGAAGGAAAGGTATGCGAACAGTAAATATGTAGGACTGTAGTAACAGTTTGGTTTAGTGCTGTTTTAGTAAGTAGAATTCCTTTTTAAAAATAGAACGCATTGGATATTTTTGTGGCACCCATGTTTGTACTAGTGTAAGTATAAAATAATGACACTGTACATTAAGGTGACAACTGTGGAAAGAGCTGGGAAGGGTCTGATGATAGAAGAGCTGCTGCACAGTGGCAGCAGCACTGAGTGGAAGACATGTTAGTGTCCTGGTACTGTCACTTACTAGCCATGGAATCTTGAAAGTAATGATTTATTCTATTCAGATATCAGGGACCTTCTTCAAAAACATGGTACTGACATCTATTCCTTAAAAATGTGTACTGAACCAATACGGTAAGAAATGTGAAAACATTTTGTAAACTAGAGGGTGTTTATACCAATGGAGGTCCAAATGATTACACTGATATTCACTGACTTAATAAAGCTTGCAAGTACTTTTTGCAAAACAGAAGGCAGTAGTGCTAAGAAAAGAATGGAAGTTATAACAGGCATATGGATTCCTAATTTGGGTTATGTTAAGTTTGGGCAGACTATTACTAGAGATGTCCTATAGGAATATAGTGATTTGATGCTTGAGACCCTCCTGATGGGATTTTAAATGTTTCGCCATTGATTAAATGTCTGTTATTGAGTACCAACTACATACTGAGCAGTAAGACATTGAAAATACAAGATGAGGAGGGAATATGCTATAGGAGTAGGAACAGAAAAACAAGTAAACAACAAAGACATATAAGTCACTATAAGTTCTGCATATAAATAAAACAGAAACGGTTTTTTTAGAAAATATTGAGGTAATTTGTAGTTAGGATGGGGATGGAAGTGGGAGTAGAATTCTGTAGTCAGAGAAGATCTTTCTGAGGGTGGTGACATTTTAGCTGCCCACTTTCACATGACTAGAGAAGGAGCCAGCCATGCAAAAGTCTAGGAGGACATTCTGGACAGAGAGATCAGTGGATCACATCTCTTCATTTTACCCTTAACATCCTAGAATGACCAGGAAGTGGGATAATTACCATCCTACTCATTTTTGTTATTATTAAGTATAGGAAAAAATGTGCAAATAAGTGTCCAGCACATTTCAGATGCCTCATGAATAAATATTCTTATTCTTCCCTATTTATTAAGGCTTGATATTCTTTTTTGAAGTTTTTTTTTCATTGAGATTTATTTTGTGTATCTCTAATGTTTGCTTGCTTTACTTTATACATCTCTAACATTTGCTTGGTTTTATTGAAATATGACATAAAGAAATGTTTTTCTTATTACCTCATCAGCTTATTCAACCGTTCATACTATTAGTAAAAATTTTATTAAAAAATATTTAGATATTTGCAAGCCCTTGTTTCCAAAATGCCACAGCTTGTTAAATGAGCTTTTCATCCTGAACTTGACATATGCTAATGTTTCTTATCATGCTAAGTATCTTAACACTAAAAATTTCTATAGTTAAAAGTATATTAAATATTTATTTACCTAATTATTACAGTAAGTGTATTAAATATATTTTTAAATACTTTTATTCTTGGTGGGGATTGCAAAGCACAGTTAGGTATTTTGAAGTTACTTCCTTGTTGAAATGTGTATACCCATTATTATTTTTTCTGTGAATATACTCCCTTTCTCAACCATTCTTGGTTTTCAGAGTCAATAGCCATAAATAGATAAAAGGTAAGCTTGCTCTAGACAACATGTGTGAGGTTCCCTATTGAAATGCTTTGATTTTCAATACATGCTTCTCTCATTTTTAAATCTAATTGCTTTTAAAATAGGAAATTCAGATATTTTTAAGAATGTGATTATGAAATCTTGATGGAACTCATTGTTATTGTTTTAATTAAAACTCATTATTGATATTACTTTTTACAGAGTATCTCCATGAATCTTGCACAGAATTATGGTGGTGATTTATGTGGGGCTGAAGTTAAACAAAAAAATACAGCCAATGGACAAGTAGAAGGTAAGAACCATATTTTATTAAAAGAAAGTCATTTAAAAGACTTTATTTAAAAACATGTGCACTGATAATATTCTAAAATCCAAAAAGTATCATCCAGCATCAAGAAGCAGGCATATGCAATGGAGGGTGGCCAACTAAAATAATTATTCAGAAAAAGGATAAGCAGAGTGTTAGAAAGGTGGGACAAATAGTAAGTGAGCTTCCAATACCAGTGTGTGTCAGAGAAATATAGCAGACATTTCTCACTCTTCTTATCTCCCTCACTGTTGGGAAGGTATGAAGGATTGAGGCACCTGAACCTGTAGAACTACATTTTCTGTCCTACAGAGGAATAGAAGCATATATAGTCAGCGATGCATGTGTATAATTCAGTGTCATACGAAATGGTGTTACTTCATAGGATAGAATTATACAGCTCAAAATAAAAGCATTGGAAAGAAGAAGAGAATAGGGTCAGTTATGGAGAGATCAGGGAAGATAGAGGCTGAGAAACAGCACATTCAAAACATTATGACTTGTAATGCAGTTTCAGTTTGGGTGACATGATAGGGAGGAACTTGAGGCTAGATTCCAAAAGGGTCAGTTCAGGTAGAGGAAGGTGGAAGCACACTCAGTGTAGACCAGAGCGTCTCAAACTTTCATCAGTCAGCTGGGGACCTTGTTAAAAATGCACACTCTGAGTCAGCATGTCTGGGATTCTGCATTTCTAATATGTTCTGAGCTGATGCTGGTGCTGGTGGTCCTTGGGTATAGACTTCCTTTTAGAGAAATCTGGAAGAGGAGCCATTGGATAACAGTTTAGACATTACAGGATCGGGGAAAACATTATTTATTTATTTATTTATTATGTCTGAGCATGTTTGTAGCCAGAGGGGAAGGAGCCACGTTATGAGGAAGGAGAAATTAGAGATGTAAGATACTACTGCTAAATAAAGAGGAAAGATGTGGTGGGAATAATACATCAAAAAATGTAGAAGGGGTAGAATAAGGACCACAGATCTCGAGATGACTGTTGTGAAGGAAGAACGATTGTGAGGGGGTAAGGGGGGAGGAAAAAAAGAAGTTAGGAAGGTGATTTTGGAGTTGATGAGGAAACTTGGGAGGTTTTCAGATGACTTCAGTATGTTCACACTCAAACAGAAGCTTAGATTATTGCTGCTCTAAAAGTTACTGGAAGCAGGAGGGAGTGAACAATAGTAACCTGTTTTTCCTGCCCATAGCTGTCAGCCATCAAATATACATGTTGTATTAATATTAATTAATCAAATGAGATTAATTTGAATATAGGAGCATCAGCTGCTTTTTTAACATAGCTGAATTTTTGGTAAGGTAATTATTTCATAAAAGTCTTTTAAAGACTACATGGTAACCAAACTAATTTTAGAAAGAAAGCAAATTATAGAGTTCATTCCTTAAATTCTAAAATTGTTATTTCAATATTGAAAACTTATGCATTTTTTCTTAGATGTGTTGTTGTGGCTTCTTGCATGAGTATATCAAGAAAGTTTAAGGTGACTAACCCAGAGGACACAAGAAATGTGGGCATACCAATAGCCCATATAACTAATGCAAAAATGAATATTTTCATTAACTAGCGTTCTACAAATGAATCCAAGCTGATCAGAATACTTGTTCTGATGAGAGATGAATTATACTCTCAACTGTAATGCATTGCAACTGCATATTTCCTAAAGTCAGGAGGGAAGAAGCAGCCCCCACCCCACAATAACGGGGAGGACGATGTGCTGAAATATCACATGTGAGAATGAAAGTGCCACTAAAAGAATTCTCGAAGGTGCCAGACAGACCACAAGCTAAAAGGCAGTTCCTGGGCCCCAAGCCACCTGCCCTGTAAATCCTGCTCATCTTTGCAGCCTCTGTCAGGTTCCACCTGTGTCTGCCACTTGACCACGGTGACCAGCAGAGGACAGCCGTCACCCACAGATGACCAGCCCTCCCCAGGCACCTTCTGTTTCTGCCTTGCTGTGTGGGCAGCAGGTTCTGAAGGTGGCCCCTGGGGTTGGCACAGGGTCTGCCTTGAAGGAAGGAGCTTTGCAACTACACACTCTCCGAGCACTGTACTGGCTTCTGCAGAGCCCCCCTCCCTGGCTCTCTCATCGCTGCTCTGGGCCACCTGGGCATGCAGGGCTTCACTGCTCAGAGCAGACACCAGGAGAGGGCAGCAGCCTCCGGTATTGCAGCTTCCCCGTCACCTCCCCAAACCTTTAGCAGAAATGCATGAAACCGGCCCTCCCCAGGAAGGAGGGGCACCTAGAACTGACCATCTGGGATGACAAAGACCTTCCAAGGCAAGTGACAGTGGATGTGTGGAAACCCCTGTGGACAAGTCACATTTCTGTCCTCTCTCCTCTCTTCCCCCTCTAACCCATTCCTCTCTGTTCTCTCTCTTGCTCCCCTCTCCCCTTTCTCACGCTACCTCTCTCCTTGTTCATGGTCATCTCTAAGGGGTCAGAGGCACGAATGTCAGGGAATGCCTGCTTTTGTTCCAGTGGTGGACAGGAACACGTGATTCATTTGTGATGGTCAGTTTCCCATTTAAGGTGAAGTGACTGAGAAGATTCACCTGAGTCCCGATTTCGTGAATCTGCAGACAGAGGAATCTCTTCACTAGCACCTGCTCAGGCTTGGCGCTTACACTCTGCCCCAACAATCTTCACCTTTTGACATTAAGCATCATATCACCGTCACTGACATCGTCAACACCATCAGCAACACAATCACCACCACTAACATCACATTATCATCGCCACAATCACCGTCACTGTCCCAACCATCACCATCATCATCATCACCACCATACCAACATCATCACCATCAACACCACCGTAATCATCATCTCCATCACCACTGCCACCATCATCACCGCCACTGCCAGATGTCAGCAGCTACTTTTCATTGTGATATGATCTTCACTCACCTTATGTGATTACATAACACCCCAATTCTATACTTTTATAGACAAAAACAAGGTGATGGTTGGGTTTGTACCTTGATACAAGAGTGTAAGAACCTGCTTTCTGTTGTCACAATGATCTTGCAATCAATGAAAGAGAAAACTCGTTTTATTCCTCAGCCCCCACCTTGCTGGCCCCTCCCTAGATAGGTCTGATCTGCACACTCACATCCTCACTGCTCTGCTGTCTCCACCCTCTGATTGTGCTTCCCTGGCTCCAAAGTGTTGAGAGAGCTGCATCCGCTGCACAGGGAGCACAGGCATCTTGCCTTCCCTGGCTGCTCCCTTGCTTTTGCCCCTCATAAAGCCTAGGCTCTAGAGAAAGTGGACTCCTTAATGGTGTGCATACACACACCTGTCCAAGTTCACATGTTTGTCCCTCTGGAAAGGTCACCTTTCCCTGCCCTCTCCACCATGGATCTTTGCTTCCGCAAATCCTGCCTGCTACTCAAGTTCAGATCTACATGAACATTTGCTACAAATCTCTCCCTGGTCCAAGCAGCCATGGGTGAACGTTTCCGTCTGGGGTCCTATAGCACTTTTGTGTTCACCAGAGGCATTTATCATTCTCCTGTCAGAGTTTTTTTGGACCAAAGGCCTTTTGTATCAAATATTTCACAACACTGTTTTGTTCTCACAGACTGGCAGGGACACATGGAGATGAAACTGTCCATATTAAAGTACTGTGAAGCCACAAAGTATAAATAGTAATCCAAGTTTGATTTTTATAGAAGTATAGATATAACCAGAAATCAACCATCCAATGTTTTCTAACTTCCTTGCTGCTGCAACCGCTTACTACTTAATTTCACTGTCCTCCCTGACAGGCACAAGATTTGTGACTCCCCCGACTACTTCTGTAAATAAAATTGCTATTGTTAATCCCAAGACTTTTGACTCCATTGCTGTTTAAATCTTAAGACTGGTCCTTAAGGTGTTTTTCAAACTCTGCATCCTGGAGACCTGCTGACACCAACCAGACCCATGGACAGATGTGGGAATGGATCCAACAGCCTCGAAAGCCCCTACCCAGGAAACCTACCAACTGAAAAGATAATTTCTGCATTCCAACCCTATGAGCTCATCCCTCACCCATCAGCAGACCCCATTCCCTAGCCCTTTGCTCACCAAACTGCACTTAAAAACCCTTTCTCCCAAATTCTTCAGGAAGATGGATTTGAGAAATTACTCCCCTCTCCTCACGTGGTGCCTGTGATAATAAAACTGTTTCTCTGCTGTAACCCCTGCTGGCTCAGTGTGTTGATCTCCTGTTGAGCAGCAGGCAGTGAACCTGCTCGGGCTGTAACAGATACTGGAGATGTAGAAGTGCCAATGAGAAAGAGCAAGTACAGCAAACTCCACACTGGGAGTCACAGGTTCCAAACTGACCCCCTCGGAAAATAACACTGGTCTTTTTGTTCTTAGAAGAACTCTTGTGTTTTCAGCCTTCTCACATGTTTCAGTCACATTTTCACAGTTAAGTGTTCTTTGTACAATCCAGTATATTGAAAACTGAGTCAAACTGCTTTACCCAAAATTTGGTTGACAGCCTTTATAAGATGGCCTACTTAGGATAATCTTAACCTTATCTCATTTTGTCAGAAAAATGATTTAGGTCCAACTGGTTTTTATAAACTGGTGAGTTTATATGTTTTACTATCTCATGACTAAACTCCTAATATGAAAACTGTAAGACCTTTTTTATATGTATATGTATATATACACTATATATATATATATATTGATGTATTGGTGCATATAAACATGCATTATATGATATATAATGTCTACATAATAAAATCTTGTGTAGTCAGCAAGAAATCCTTTCAAAAGTTGTATTTTGATTGGTTTAAATAAATGAACACTCATAAAATATTAAGTAATTAAATCAAATTAATTTTAGTTCATATGACAAGAAAAGTTTGGCAAATTAATTGTTTTAAAAATTAATGATAACATAAAATTAGAAATGTCTTTAAAGTTGTCAACATACTTTCTTGCCTGGGTTTACCGGCTTACTGGTGAAGGTTTTTGCATCCATGTAACTTTCTGTACTGCTTTCAAAGTCTTTTGATTATGATTTTGGTTAGATGAATGACTACTATTTTGCAGTGTTCTCTGATTTTGTTTTGGTCAAATGTTTTCAGCCCTTTAACATCTTTGACAAACTTCCCCCAAATTGAATTCTAACTTAAGCATCTTTAACCTAGAATTAATTTTCAGATGGGACCCTGAAAAGATCAAAATATATATATATCTCTCATCTTAAAGGGATATTAAATGATTAGACTCATTGGATAAATTATATAAGAAACATGGTCCAATGATAAGTGACACTAGATCTTATTTAGTTTCATTTATTGGTATGTTGTTGATATGAATGTTTCAAAAATATCATTTCTATAAGCATGTAATGTTTATGGAAGTTTAATATATTATCAGTCATAATTCTGGTTACTATCTGTCATAGATATAGTGAAGTTTCTTTATTGACTGTAAACTTTCATCAGATTTTTAAAATCTCTAAAAATCATTTACAGTAAGATTCATGAAAGAGACTCCAACAAATACTCTTACATACAGGATTCTGATAACTTTAAGGACAATGGACTAAATAAAAATTTCTGGAACTCTACTAAAGAAACTGGTGGATTCATGATACTACTAACAGAGATTAAACAGAACAAATGTTGACTACATGACATTGAATACCTGATAAAATCATGTCTGTATGACTTTTATTTATTCAGTATTTAAATAGTAAAAATAAAATAATATGCTTAGATTTTTTAAAACTTAATTTACTGATTTTTATAAGAGATGATGAATATAATAAAATTAATACTTAAATTGAAGCCAAAAATTTAGAAAGTCAGTGGGAAAAAAATCACTCAGAGATGTCTTTAAAGAAAATTATAATAAAAAGGACATTATTTTAATCTTGCTGCAGAAAAAGCCAATATTATTCTCAAATAACATATTTTTGCACTTAAAGTATTATTAATAATTGTAGACTCTAAGGAGTATTTTTTTCAATTAAGTTCATGGTTCATACAATTGGATTTGGAAATAAAACTGATTTGGTTGCATTTATTTCTCACACGGAGAAGGAATGTACTTACCGAAGTGTGTCCTTCTGTCTATTGGGTAGATAGTGCTCAGCTTTTTTTTTTTAAAAAAAGCAGCATATAGTTTTATGCAATTAGCTTAGGAAGCAAAATAAATTATTCATCATCTGTCACCCTGATAAGCTCTAACTGTATACTTAAGTTTACCTGTTTGGAAACATGAAATTTTATTTCATGTTCAAACAACAAGATAGAGATCTGTGGACTCTCATTCCAGTGACCTGCTTAGGGAGTAAAACTGAGTTAAGAAAGAGTAGTTGGAAGTCTGTTCAAGAAGGAAAATACAGGCTTGCAGTGTGTACAACTCATGAACTTCTCTCTAGGGGGAAAGCTAAGCTGTTACCCGGAGGTGTGTTTTCCAGTGATAAGCAGATGATAGCTCTGTGTAGAAATTAGATGTGTAAAAAGTTGATTCAGTGCAGAGTGTCATGCAGAGTGCAAACTCCTGAAATACACTGTGATAATTTGGATCTCCCTATGCCCTCCCTCTGGACACTTGTTAATTATCTCTCTACTACTTGAAAAGACTAGAACTTGGTAACTGGAAATAAATGGAACAACTTTTAACAACCAAGTGGCTGAATAAATTGTGGTAAATCCCTACAAGGGACTATTAAGTAGCTGATAAGTAGAGTTAATCAGATCCATATTGACGTGGTGCGCTGTTTGTGATATAGTAAGTGAAAAAACAAAGTTTCAGAATAATGTATTATTGTAAGAATTTATTTGATCACAACAAATCACAAGAGCAAAAATTCCAATATAAGGTATAAAAACAGTCTAGCAAATGTCATACTAGAAGACTTAATAATGGTCAGATTTAAGAGGGAAAATTTGGCAGATCTATTTACAATTCCAATAGCAACTGCTGTAAGGAAACAGCTCAGGAAATGCACAGACTCTAAAAGAAAAAACAGGAAAGATGCCTTAAGGATGGACGGATGGATGGATGGAAAAAAGAAGAAAAGGGAAAAGAAGGGGATGAAGGAAATTACTTTTCTTCATCAACCTAAAGGAACCCATTTATTTTTTTAGCATCTTATGTTCCTTATGATAATTTTACTGCCAAAATGTCTTTTCTTCTTTTCATTCTTAGTGTTCTCATATTTCATAACCAGGATTTAGATGTGAGTCTTATCTATCTAAAAATATACATTCCCTTTCAGCTCTGAAAAGTATTTTCATATTGTTTCTTAGATAATTTAGACCCCTCAATTTCCCCTGTTCTGTTTTCAGGCACTAGGACTTACTGGCTGTTGTACCTCCTGGATAGATCCTCTCTCTGCCCCATTATTTCTCTACAACTTTTCTGTCTTCTTTTCTTCTTGCTGTACAGTCTGGGAATTTCTTCACTTTTTATCTTTTTTAATTAAAAGGACCTTTCATACATTTGTTCCATTTCATGGCTTCCTGTTCTTGCTTTATGTATAAATTGATTTTTAAGTTCTTTTCTGTGCCCTGAATTATCTCTGTATCTGTGTGTTTATGAGAGTGAGAGAGAGAGAGAGAGAGAGAGAGACAAACAGACAGACAGAGAGAGAGTGTTATCCTAAAATAATTAAGAAACTAGGAACTGTAATTGCAATTAGAGGACAAGAGATGCCCATAGATTTCTGGAAGATAGACAACATATTAAAAGGTATCGATGAGCGAGAAACAGATGAGGAAGCAAAGCTGCTTCTTAGAATGCACGCTGAGAAATGGATATGGAAAAAGGATTGCAGTTCCATTACCCAGATGATTCTAGACATTTTACTTAATTCAGAACTTTCACTATTGTTTCATAGATCAACTATACAAGGGTATGTAATATCTATACTTTAAAGAATTTGGTGTATCTCCATCACCCCACTTAAGACATTTAAAATTACCAGTATTTAGAAGTTTCCCTATGTGCTTCTTTCAGATCACAGCCCTCTCTCATCTCTGATCTTGATTTGTGTGTAAGTCATTTTTTCTATCAGTTTTTTAAGTTTTGCCATTTATGTTTGTATCTATAAAATATATATATTTTTATAGAATTAAATATAATGTTAATTATATGCATATAACTTAGTTTTTTTTGGTTTTGAACTCATATAAATAGAAGTATGCTGTAAGTGTTCTAAGACTTGCTTCTTCATTCAACATTATGTTCTTGAGCTTCATCCATGTTGAGACATTTAGCTGTCATTTATTCATTTTCACTGCTGAACTTTATTTTATTGCATAACTATATTACCATTTATTGCTTCAGTCTACTTTTATCAAAATTAGGTGGTTTTCAGTTTGGGGCTATTGTGAGTCATGTTGCTATGAATATTCTTATAAACATATTGTGTTGTATGAGTACTGTATATAATTGTTGAAATAACTTCTAGTGTTACAGAAATGCATAGGTTCCATAGCTTACTTGATGTTAACCTGATTTCCAAAGTTACTATACTATTACAGCCCAACCAACAGTAGACGAAAGTTCTAGGTCCTGCACATTCTGATCATTTTCATGCATTTTAAACCTTATCAAAAAGATGGTGTACAAGGGTGCCTTATTTTGGTTTCAATTTTAATTTCTATTACTACAAATGAATTTTAGCATCATGTCATATACTTTGAGACAGTGTATTTTCTCTTCTGTGAAAAGCTTTGCTTATGCCACCTGATCATTTCTGCATAAGATTGTTGTTGTCATTGTTGTTGTTTTTTAAATCTATTAAAGAGTCTATCTATTTGCCCATGATCTTCAGTCCTCACTAACAGTAATATCTGTTACTCATGGAATCTCCATACGGTCCTCCACATTTCCCAGTTCCTTTTTAGATAGATGGAGCCGTCCTTTTAATGTATGGGAAAAGGTTTATGAAGGGTCACTTTTAAGTCAAAGGACATATGAGCTGGCACATGATCCTCTCACTCTTGCTACTCAGGCCATAATGACCAAAACGGCCACAAGGCTCTCTCAAAGATACAACTACAAGGTCATGAAGCTTCTTTTTGCCAGGATCCCTGAGTGATTCTGGGGAGCAGATTACGCACCCCACCCCCACCCACCCCAGCCAACTCACACTGGATTTGTGTTGTAAGTGAGAAATGTGAAGGAGAATCTGTTACTACTGCATATTCTAGTCTGACCTTGACTTAACTGCTCTTTTATGAATCAAATTTCCATGCAGGCAAAAGTTGGTTTTGAGCTCTGTGTTATGTTCCACAGGACCATTCCTCCACCCTGGCATGAACAGTATGTTATCTCAACGAGTATAAAGTTATAAGAAGTTTTTTATCATCAGTAGGGAAAATCCCTGTACCTTCATCTATCTTAAGGAGGGTTTTGTCTATTTTTATTTTTTATTCTTTTATATATTTTTAGGATCATCTTCTCAGGTTCTGTGCCTGAAAAACCTCATTGAGATTTTGCCTGTAATTACATTAAATATATGATCACTTTGGTAAGAATTTATATCTTTGCTCTACTGAATCTTTCATTTAAAATATTGTACATCTCTGCATTACATTTGTTTTAAAAATGTTTTTCAATATATCTTATAATTTTTTCATAAAGGATTTATACATCCTTTATTATATTAATGCCTAAATACTTCATATTTCACGAAATATTATTTTCTAAATAGTACCTGTTAAAAATTATTTCATACAATTGATCACTACTGGTTTATGAATATTCAATGAATTTTACATTTTGATATGTATCCAGCCACCTGATTAATTTTATTATTACTTCTAATATTTAACTAAAATTTCTTTTAGATATTTCACATAGTCATAGCATCTGTGAATAATGACAATATTTTTTATTCTTTCAAATATTTATCTTACTTTAGAGATCCTACCAGGATAGTTAGTACAGTTTTGAAAAGAAATTATAATAGCAGTCATCTTTTCTTGTTCTAAAACCTTACAGAAAATGCTTTCAATCTATCATCATTAAGTATTATGCTTGCTGTATAGTTTTGTAGAGGCCCTTTATCAGATTAAGAAAGTTTCCTTCCATTGCTAGTTTGCTGAGAGGTTGTGTTTGTTTTGTGCTGTGTTTTCATTATTTAGATGTTAAATTTTGTCAGACAATTTTTCTGCATATATTGAGATGATTAGGTTTTTTTCCTTTGATATGCTAATGGAATGAATTAAATTGATGAGTTCTCTAATATCAAACTAAGATAGACAAATCTGACAATGATAAATGTTATAATTTTTATGTTAATATTTTGCTGAATTTGATTTGCCAATATTTAGTTGAAGGGTTTTGTATCTATGCTCGTAAGTAAGATGGCCCTGTAATGTTCTTTTCTTATGTTTTTGTCAGGATTTTGTATTATCAGGGTTACTACAGTTTCATCGATGGGTAAGATAGCATTTCTTCTTTGTCTATATTCTGGACTAGATTGTATATACTGGAACTGTTTATCCTAGGAAAGTCTAGTAGAACTCATTGACAATCTAGGCTGGTGATTTTTGTGTGAGAAGTTTTTTAATTCCAAATGTAAATCTTTTGAAGTTTCTAGTTATATTCAGATTTTCCCTTGATTGTGGGTCAGCTTGGATTACTTGCACTTTCTTGGCAATTATCAATTTCAGCTAAGTTTTCAAATTAATTGGCATATATTATTTTATATTCCATGCCTGACCATTTTTCTGCTCTCTGCTGGTTTTCATTTAGTGGTATCTCCTTTCCTTGTGAATTGTGAATTTTTAACTGTGAGCCACCCAGGCAGCAGACCTGGACCCAGCCTCCAGACCCCTGGGTTTGCTTGGTAAGCAAAGCAAGGTGCCCAGTTAGAGGCTGGGGTCACGTGGTCACAACGATGAGGTGTTCGGGGCTGGAGGGGACTACAGAGGGCATTTCACTCCATGCCCCATGAGAGGCTGGAGGCCCCATGAACATCCTCCCAATGGGCTTGCACACCTGCAGTGATGGGGAGCTCCCTCCCATGTTTCTCCTGCCACACTGGGCCCGGGGCAGGTCCTCCTGGTGCCTCCCCATGGCCACATCAAGTTCCGGAGGAAGCTCCTGGGGCCTTCCTAGAACAACTTTCCACTTTCCCAGCCCATAGGAGCCTGGTTCAGGAAATTCTTGGGACTGGACCCAGCTCTATTCAAGGGTGGACTCTGCTGAGCTGTCAGCATATCCTGCTCTCCTTCCACAGGGATGGCTCCTTTAAGGAATGGGAGCCAATTCCACCTAAGGAGACATTTGTTGGCATTGTCTAGAGAGATGTTTCCTTCTCCTGCCCAGACAGACTCTTTCCCTCAGCATGAGAACCAGGAACAGCTGAGACCGGAAGTCATCTGATGACCTTGAGGGGAGAGTTTGCCTGGGTGTGGAGCCACCTGAAGAGCGGAAGTGAAAAGAGAAAGCAGCCGGGTCTTGAGCCTGGATCATGCTGTGCCTGAAGCTATTATTCCTTGATTGACCCTGTAAATCCCCTATAATGTCGAAGTCAGCTTGAGTTGGATTTCCTGTGGCTACCTGAAATTTAGACTGCATACAGGGGCACTGTGCCCGGCCAAACCCTGACAATAAACATAGATTCATGAGGAAGACTCGGCCGGGAGTTTTGAGGGGCACCTGCTGCTTGTAGAGTGCCTGCTACGCCCTGGGAACTGTCACTGTACACCTATGTGAATGTCACCATTTTACAGGTGAGCTCACTGAGACTAAGAAGAGTGAAGTGACTCGCTGAAGGCCACACACCTGCTGCATGTGCCCTGCAGCCCAGACCCTGCCACCCAAGACAGCCAGAACTGGGGAGGCCACAGGGCACTCTGGGGACTGGGTCGGCTTCGAGGGGGAGCTCCCCCATCTCCCACCTTACTGGGGAGCCCACTCTGCGCTGCCAGCCTCGCCAGCCCCCTGGCGTTCTCTGGGCAGCATGTGTCGGGAGGCCTCTGGGGGGCACTGGGTGTCCCTGCAGAGGCCCCGCCATGGCTGAGGCCTGCTTTGGGGGGAACACGCGGTGTGACGGGCTCTGCTGCACACCAGGCCCTGAGCTGGGAGTCCCAGTTCTGCCAGCTTCACGGTGCAGCCGGCTCCAAACCCCGAGGGGTCAGCCTCAGCCATGTCCAGCTGTGTGACGTTGTCGGTGCCCATTCACCACCGGGACCCTCAGTTTCCTCCTCCTCAAAATTGGCCCGTGCAGCCCCTGCCCTGCCGTGCACCGCGTCTGTCTCAGCTGCCACCAGGCAACTGCTGACCAGGACGTGAAGAGCCGGGGCCCCCCCAACGCCTCTCAGCCCCAAATACCACACCCTAGGCCCCTCAGGGTGAAACGCCCTCAGCTCACATCCCCGTGGACTGTGGCCTCCTTCTTAAACACACAGCCCTGCACGCTTCTGTCACCCACTCCCCTGCCCCAGCCCTCCCCGCCCTCCCAAGCCCTGGGAGTCAGCCCCACCCTCACCTTACTGACCCCCAGAAGAGGCTGTTCCGGGTCCCCCCTGCAGGGACTTCCTCCTCCCTGGGCTCCCGGGCCCAGCTCCAGCTTGCCAGGAGCTGCCCCAACCCCCAATCCCCGTTTCCAACACAATCCCCCTCCCGAGTTTTAAAAATACAACAGTTCTTTTGAGACAAAGTTCATATACCACATAATTCATCCTTTTATGTGTATCGTTCATTAGTTTTTAGTACATCGACAGATAAATGCAACCATCACTACAATTAGCTTTAAAACATTTCCATCACTCCAGAAAGAAATTCCACAGCCGTTATCAGCTCCATGTCTACTGCCTGTTCCCCTCCTCCAGCCCAGGGGCCACTAATCTACTTTCTTCTGTCTCTGTGGATTTGCCTGTAACAAACTTTGCATATAAATGGAATCTTACATGTGGTCATTGTGTGTCCGGCTTCTTTCACTTAGAGTAATGTCTTGGAGTTTCATCCATGCGGTAGCAGGTGTCAGCCCTTCATTCCTTTCTGTGGCTGAATAACATTGCATTGGTCCAAAACGGATAGAGCATGTTTTGTTCATCCACTCATCCATTAATGAACTCTGGGGCTGTTTCCACTTTTTGGCTATTATGAATAACGTTGCTATTCATAATACAAGTGTTCATGTGAACATTAGGTTCTCAACTCTCTTGAGCACACACCTAGGAGTGGAACTGCTGGGTCATGCGGTCACTCAGTGTTTAACCATTTGAGGAGCTGACAGGCTATTTCCCAAAATGGCCAAACCATTTTGCAACACATGAGGGTCTGATTTGTCTACACTCGGGCTGTCTCTTGGTGTTTTCCATTAAAATAAACTATTATTCTAGCCATCCTTGTGGATATGAGGAGGTGTCTCGTGGTTTTGATTTGCATTTCCCTAATGGCTAGTGAAGATGAGTGTCCTTCCCCTGTTGACTGGCCACTTGCACGTCTGTCTGGGAGAGATGTCTATTCGGATCCTTTGCCTGTTTAAATTGGGTTACTTGTCTTTTTATTATTGCGCTGTAAGAGTTCTTTATATTTTCTGGATCAAAGCCCCTAAACAAATTGATACGGTTTGGATGTCTGTCCCCACCAAATCTCATGTTGAAATTTGATCCCCAGTGTTGAAGGTGGGGCCTGGTGGGAGGTGTTTGGGTCACAGGGGTGGAGCCCCAGAAGTGGCTTAGTGCCCTCCCCTCAGTGAGTGAGTTCTTGCTCTACTGGTTCACACAAGAGCTGGTTGTTTGAAGGAGCCCGGCACCCCCTCCTCCCTATGTCGCTCCCTCTCACGCCCCCTCCACTTCTGCCTGGACTGGGAGCGCCCTGTCACCCTCACCAGCAGCAGATGCTGGTGAGATGCTTCGTGTGCAGCCTGCAGAACTGTGGGCCAAATAAACCTCTTCTCTTTATAAATTATCCAGTTTCAGGCATGTTCCTTATAGCAACACAAATGGACTAAGACACAAACATATGAATTGCAATATTTTCTCCCATTCTGCTGGTAGCCTTTGAAGCACAAAAGCTTAATTTTGATGGAGTACAGTTTATCTAGTTTTTCTTTTGTTGCTTGCACTTTTGATGTCATATCTAAGAAGGCTTTGCCCAACCCAAAGTCACAAAGATTTAATCCTACGATTTCTTCTGAGAGATTTATAAATTTAGCTCATACATTTAGGGCTAAGAGCCATTCTGAGTTAATATCTGTGCATGGTGTAAGGCTGGGCAACTTCCCGGAGTCTCAGGTAACTGGAACTTCATTTATTTGCATGTGGAACTCCTGTGGTCCCAGCACTGCTTGGTGAAAAGACAGCTCTTTCCACTTTGAATGGTCTCGGCACTCCCCATTACTGTGTTTTGTCCCTCCACTGTCCTGCTCCGTGTCCCTCTGCAACGATTCTGGTCCTTTCACTTCCTGGAGATGCCAGGCCTGGGCCTCCACTTTGTCCAGCCGTCCGTCCTCAGCGGGCTTCTCTCCCTCCCTGGGCAGCTCATCCTCCCTTCTTCAAGCAGTTCTTGCAAATCTGTCCTCTCTTCCTCCTCCTCCTCCAGCTCTCCCTTCTCTCTCCCTCTGCCCATCCTGATCATCTGCAAACACCTGGGGAACCTGCACAGCAACTTCGTCTTTTCTCACCCCAGGGACTGGACCTTGCAAGAGTCTCACTGGCATCGCTTGACCTTGACGGCCACCGGTCTCGCAGGCAGCCCTGTGCATCCCTGGTGTGGCCCCTCCTGCTCCGCAGAGGCCTCCTAGAATCTTCTCCCGACTGCTTGCTTGCTCGGCTGGGGACCCGGCCTCATGCTTTACTTATTTCTGGAGCCTTTGGCGCCTCTCGGCCAGCCCTGCGCGTCTCCCCGCTCCCTCCCGGTGCCTCCCCAGGGGCTCCTGCCAAAGGGACCCTGTTACTGCTCCAGCCTGCTCTGCAGGCCCCTCGGGCCCAACCCCGCTGGGCGCTGTGGGCGGGCCCTGCCGGCTGCGTGGTCGCCCTGGCACAGAGGTGGCCCCCGGTCTCCCCTCCCCTGCACGGGTGAGGCTCCCGGCCCCTCTCACCGCCTCTCCCTCCGAGGTGCCCTTCCTGCCGCCTGTCCTGAGCTCTTTATTGTGAGGCCCAATAATTACAGTTACAGAAAAGTTGTGAAAGTGCCAAAGAATGCCACCTTCCTCGCAGGGCCCAAATGTGCACCTTCTATCACATCTGCTGTGTCCTTCTCTGTCTCCCTCTGTCTCCGTCTCTCTCCCCTCCTTCTCCCTGCGTCTCCCTGTGTCTCTTGTCTCTCTCCCCACTTGCCTCTCTGTCTGTCTCTCTCTCTGTCTCTTTGTGTCCCTGTCTCTCTCTCTCTCTCTCTGTCTCTTTGTGTCCCTGTCTCTCTCTCTCTCTGTCTCTTTGTGTCCCTGTCTCTCTCTCTGTCTCTCTGTCTCTTTGTGTCCCTGTCTCTCTCTCTCTGTCTCTTTGTGTCCCTGTCTCTCTCTCTCTGTCTATCTCTGTCTCTTTGTGTCCCTGTCTCTCTCTCTCTCTCTGTCTCTCTCTGTCTCTTTGTGTCCCTATCTCTCTCTCTCTCTCTCTCTCTCTGTCTCTTTGTGTCCCTGTCTCTCTCTCTCTCTCTCTCTCTCTCTCTCTCTCTCTCTCTCTCTCACGCACACACACACGCAGAGACACGTATACTTTTTCCCGAGCTGTTTCAGGGTGAGTTGCAGACATCGTGCCCTCCATTCTTGAACCCTGTCATGTGTGTCCCCCTCCTGGGAACAGGCTGACAGGGCCACGCTAAGAGGGAGAGGGGCTCGAATCACTTCCGGTAACTCTTCGTGTCCCGGTGGGCCCAGGAGCGGGCAGTGAGGGGGGCTGGAGCGGGCACCCAGCCGAGGATGTGGGCCTGGCAAGGGTTTGGATTTGATGCCACGTGTGGCATGGCCCCGAGCGCTGGGGCGTCAGCCACCTTGTGGGTGGGTGGGTGAGGGTGGAGGGGGTGGGTGGCAGTGGGGGCTGAGAGATGGCGGTGGCATCCACCAGGGCTACGTCCCCAGCCGGCATTTCTCTCTTTTTATTCAGTAATCTTTACTGCCCAGTTGTATTAAACATGAAAATAAGAGAGTGCTCCATAAATGTTAGCCATTGTTATTACTATTTCAATTATGAGTAAGACACAGACTCTTTTCTCAAGGATTTTAAAGGGAACAGTACTTATATCTGTGAACTAAAATAAAACCCCAAGCCCCCAGCAATTGAACAGGCCCCCCTTGGCCAAGAGGATCACCAGAAAAACCTCAAAATGGAGTTCCGGGCCAGGAAAGGAAGGGAGGTTGGACATGCCTCAGACAATAAGACACTAAATTATTAATAGGACACAAGCCCATACAAGGCAAAGTTTAAATCACCTGCAGGCCATCAATTTGCTTAAGAGATCATATGAGTTGGCTTATGCCTGGTGACTTATCTCTGATTAACAGATTTCCTTATCCTACCTTAAAACATGACAAAGCCAGGCCAGAAGCAGTGGCTCATGCCTGTAATCCTAGCACTCTGGGAGGCTGAGGGGGGAGGATCATTTGAGCTCAGGAGTTCAAGACCAGCCTGAGCAAGATCGAGACCCCATCTCTACTAAAAAAATAGAAAGAAAGTATCTGGACAACTAAAAATATATATAGAAAAAATTAGCTGGGCATGGTGGCACAAGCCTGTAGTCCCAGCTACTTGGGAGGCTGAGGCAGGAATATCGCTTGAGCCCAGGAGTCTGAGGTTGCTGTGAGCTAGGCTGATGCCAAGGCACTCTAGCCCAAGCAACAGAGCAAGACTGTGTCTCAAAAGAAAAAAAAAACAACATGACAAAGGCTTATTTCTTTAATCAATTACAAATCAAAGAATCTTTGAACCCACCTATAGCCTGTCAATCCCCCACTTCAAGATGTCCCACCTTCTCAGGACAAACCAATGTACACCTTCCATGTAATGATTTATGATTTTACATATAATTCCTGTCTCCATGAATGTGTAAAACCTAACTGTAACCTGGTGGCCTTTGGCACATTTTCTGAGGACCCCTTGAGGCCATGTGCTCCAGGTCAGCAGTCACACACAGAATAAACCTCTTTAAATTATGTTACACTGTTTGGGTTTTTTTTCATTAACATACTCCATTATAACATTATTCAGAAAGTAGTACATGTATATAAAGAGATACAGATGTGCTTTTCTTGTTTGTTAATAGAGAACAGAAAATTTATTTCCAGCTTGAGCTACCAAGGAAGCCTGAACAGGGGAAGGAGTTTGGGCTGGAGTTTGAAAGATATGTAGGATTTGGATATACATATAGAAGTACAGAGGGAATCATGTGAGTGAAAGAAATCAAAATATTTCATCCTAAAATATACATCTTTGACATCTTTTGAGATGGCTGTTCAGAGGGCCTGCAAACAGCAGTAGCCCTGCAGAGCTGTCCTTTGTGGGAGAGATTTGCATCTATAAAGAATCTGCATTGATGCAGCCAGGCTTTCTCCAGGCCTTGGCTTGTCCAGTCTAGGAAAGATTAACTGACTGTCTGACACATTTAAAGGTCTGAAATAAACATTTACCATCTATTCTCTCTGAGGGCTACTACCTGCGAGGGTTCATCTACATAACAAGATGACCTTTACTAGCCAGGCCTTTTCCTCTCATAACCTGCTTTGCAACTATTACCTGATTTACCACCGTAGCCTTTGGGTAACTTCAAGATTGTATATGAGTTTCTATACTACACTCCATTGAGGGGTTGAAGTAATCACTCTGCAATTTTCCCCCATACACACTAATAAGTTTGTATACCTTTTCTCTTATTAATCTGCCTTTTGTGAGTTGATTTTCCAGCAAAACTTCCAAGGATAAAGGAGAAGTTTTCCCTTCTCCCCTACATGAGCAAAGACATAAATGTGAAAGTGTGAACACGCTGGGTGGCAATGGCAAACGGTGAGTGGGTACATTTGAATATCTGGTGGGTGTTGAGAAATAATAGGAGTCAAATTTGGAAAGACAGGCTGATTCAGCTAGTAGAGAGTCATCAATGACTGACTATAGGGTTTGGGCTTTTAGAAGGAAAACATTGTGCTGCTATCCAGAGACGGGCTTGGAGAACATAATAATAACATCAGTTGGAACTATGAGGTGGAATGGAAAAAAGAAAAGCAAAAATGAAAGGCAAGTTAGATAGCTTTTGCTAAGTTGGTGTCAGGGAAAAGGATAAGTAAGTAGTTGAATTTGTAAATTCTGTGCATCTGCCTGAAGTCTTATTCATCTGTGATGGGAAGAAAACTCTACTAGGACTATAGACTAACCGCAGGATTAGACAAAGCTGGTGTCCACAGGTGAGTATACACTGTCCAGCTGATTCAATACCCCATGACATTCCATAGTCACATCCTTCAACCCCTACTTTTCCCCCAGTATAAATAATTTGGCAATTTTGTTGCCAACATTATTGCTATTTATGTTCTTTTGACTTAATCCAGGAATCACTTTACAGAGAATCATCCTACTCACAAATCAATCCCATTGTAGAATAAGGGTTATCATAAGCTATCTTCAAATCTGATGTAATTCCATAATACCTGATTTCTTCAGGATGTACAATTGTGATGGATTATTTCTGACTGTGACTCATAGCAGTTTTCACCAGTATCCCAGTATCTAAGAGCACCGGAAGCCTGAATCTTGCTTTGCATGCTTTAAATTGACCCTGTGGGATGTATGTATTAATAGACTGTAACAAAGAGACTCATAAAAGAATAAGGTTATTTTTCATAAGATGCAGAAAAGTATTCTTCCTTTTATCATTAAAATATCCACATGAACCTCATCTTTTCATATAGCTAAGATAGCCATGGTATCGTAGGAGAACCAAGGTAAATTGACTTGTGTTTCAGTGGAAGCATAAGTCAAATCCTCTGGCCCCATGAATTGCAATTATCACATATATCTAACATAGCGTTCAACATATGGACATTTAATTAATTTTCACTTGTCTGCCTCTTTTTATTAGATTGTGATCTTCTGAAAATTGGGAACGACATCATATCCTTAGTTTTGTTTTGTTCTCATATCCAATACCTAATTAATAGCTGTCACATAATGGGTATTAGAGAGTGTTTAATGAATAAATGAATGGAATATTAGATTTGATTTAAATCCTTTATATTTTCTTTACTTGTTTCCTTGACTTTTACTGTAGATTTTAATACTCTTATTTATTAAAATCTGACTCAAAATCTTTTAGGAAAAAGATGAGGTATGATTGTTATTATACATACACACGTTACACAAATTCTGATTCTCAAGGAAGTTCCACATATGGAAGGATTGAAAGTGAAGAAATGTTTCCAATAAAATGAAGCCAATTTTATAACCTGTCCATTATTGATAAGAATGACCAAGGGCTTTACCAAGGAGGAGAATTCAGTTCCTCTGGATCGGAGAAGTTGGTGCAGGTTTTTCTGCCAGACCCTGGTTTTACAGAGTTTGATTTTACCTACAAAACTGGCAAAGAAAACCGAGCTGAAAACCTGATAATTCCTCTAGGAGGCATCTGATAAAACCCCTGGGTATGGTATTTCCCAAAAGGTCTATTCACTAATACTAAATTATCAGGAAATAATATTCACAACATTTAATGTGATGCTAGAATGAGATATTACAGAAACAAAAGGAAACTCCCACCAAATAAATAAATAAAATCCAAAAGGTAAAAGAGACACAATAAAAATACAAGTAAAAATACATATGAAGCAAAATGCCGTTTACTTCTGGAAAAAAGCTGAATGCCTGAGGAAAAACATCAGGAGCCCGAGCTCATTTTATTGGTGAAATAATAAAATTGGATGCAAAGGAGAGCTACAATAAAGGGAGGGGAGAGTAGGGTAATTGTGAGATGGAGGGAACGTGGCTGATGGATACTCTACGGAGGAGGGTAATTATTATGACTAAGGTAGATTAGAAGGAAAATCAGTGCTAAGCCTGATGAAGGCACAGAACAGGAGGCATTAGAAAGAAATTTATTCATGTGATTAACAGGGAAAGGTTAAGAGCTATGACAGAAAAAAAAATGTGGGTAATAAATATACTATTCATGAATGTCGTTTTTTTTTTCACCAAATGACTGAGAAATTTTAGCCTTTGTTGGATTTGACAAAATGACAAATTTCTTTTTAATTTTTAAGCAAATCACAAACAAAACTCAAGATAAATTTAAAGTCTCATTTTAGAAATTAGACTAATTTTCTACGCATTCAAACATGAAGAGGTATGTCATGCTCTATCTTTCATTCAGACATTTGCAGCTTACATAAACATATTTTATTGTCTAGCTAAGATTTAAAAACAAAAAAAAGCTAAATTGAAAATTCCTCAAGTAGAGTGATTACTTCTGTGTGTTTGTTTTTATATTTCCCCTATATTCTGGACAGCTGTGAAAGTAGTGACCAGGTCATTCCCAAAACTCTTTTTAGCCACCCTTCCTAAACAGGCGGTGTGAGGAGGGGAGTATGCACTAGAACTACTTTTATACAAAGCATAACCTCACCAGCAGAGGGCTGAGACACCGGTGGAGACAACACACGATTGTTGCCTAGTATTATTTTGCGTAGAAAATTTTAAAAATTTGATGAAACACCCTTTAGATCCTTACTAGTCTTACATGTTAGAAATGTACAACCTCAGGTCTGCCCTAAACCTACTGCATCAAAATCTTCATTTTAAAAGATCCCCAGGTGATTACTATGCACATTAAAATCTGAGAAGCACTGTTTTATCTCTTTGAATTCCCAATCATGACTTAGAAAAGTTTACAAAATAATTAATTTTAGCAGGGCAAGGAGGAGAAGAAAGTCTTCCTTAATCTCTGTTCAAAAGTACCTACTTCAGGTCCTGATCCCACCAAGGGTTACTCAGGCTACTCACTGAAAAAAAAGAGTTGATTTTTAAAGCATTTTTGTTGTTTACAAAATATTCATCTATCCTGTCTCCCCCACCTTGGATTACACATAGGTATTCACAGAAATTCTTTATGATGCTGTCAGAGAACAGTAAAAACATCCATTTGTTTAAACTGTCTTATATCAAGTTTTCACTTGATGTAGTTATGTTTTAGGAGACATGATTTGAGTTGCAGTATATCTGATTTTGTAAAACACGATTTTAATGAGGTTTTATACTTTGTGGAAAGTATAGAGAAAGACATATATAAACAAGGGGCAAGAAAGTGTGGTTATATAAGTTACTATAAATCTGAGTTGAATAAAAATAGAACTTAAAAAATACTGTGAGTCATACCAGCATCTTCAGACATGCAAATCAAAGAAAGTTCATGTATATTGAACAAACCATGGTTGGAATTAACTTGTTCATCTATTAGTGTTTATAAATCAGCCTTTCTGATTAATAAATAACAGAAATGGTTTTTTTCTCTGATGTATTAAAATTTGACTACTTGGATTTTTTTCCAGGTAAAAAGTTAATGAATGATCTTATTTTATAGCATATTGTTATGAAAAACTACTAAATCTTCCTTAAAAGTGAGAGAGCTACAGTTAACCATTGAATGAAATAATTTATCCCATATTCTGGCTTTTTCAAAAGCAGGCAGTATTAGTATCTCTGTCATCATTTCTAATTATGACACTGTCAATCTAATTGATGATATACATAAAATACTAGAAAGAAATAATTCACTGCAAATAATTATGCAAAAGTCAGCAGCACTAAATATGTGAGTGTTAGAAAATTAGGGGTTTTGAATATAAATTAATTAGAAAGGTGAATGCAACCTAATAGATTGATTGCTAACCCATAGCATTGACTCACTGAGCATGCCCATAGAATTGAAACATAAAATGTTAGTTATTTCATGAGCAGATCTACGCTAACGTTTCTTTATAAATTTCGGTATGGGCCACATTTAAGAAGAAAGGCCTGTCATATTTCAGTAGTTAGGAAAATCTTTACCTCAAGAAAGGACTGCAAGTCCTAGAATCCCTGATTTCCACCCCCTTAAGCTCTTTTCCTGAAAAATCTATGTTAATACCATCTTACTCTGAGGTTCTCAGAGGTAAGTGATGATCTCAGTGAATACTTAAGAAGCCAGATAATTCTTTAGAGAATTACTTTGTCCTCCAGAGAATTCCCACAGTGTACACATATCATTTGGGTGTTCAATATACATTTGCTAAAAGTTACCATTATTGACTAGCTCTTAATAAGACTGAACATGACTAAATACAACTTAGAGTCTTAACAAGGACAACTCCATTTTCTTAGGCAGTTGAAATGTAATTGATTTTTTATGTTTTCCTTGAAAAGATACATTACTAAAAATATTCTTTGTATGTAAGGAATGTTAAATTGAAGATGTTATAATAGAAACACTCCCAGAAATTTATAAACAGGCATTTATATAGGGTTTTTATGCTATATTTGATTAAAGGTTAATTCATATTTATATTGAACCCTTAAAACGCAGTGATTAGACAAGTGATTGAAAAAAATGACAATTCAGATGCCTTAGAAATTTCCATACACGTAACATTTTTAAAGATTGTTATAAGATAAGGAAAATGAATTGGCTGTTCTAGTATGGCAGTTTAAAAGTCATCACAAGAGGATAAAATTCAACATTTAAAATATCACTGTCATTAAAGCAATGAGGTTGACAGAATAAACATAACATGAGTAGAATAGACTACAAAGATAAGGTACAGGGCCAATAGTATATGAGAATTTAATATATCCTAAAGGTGACTTTACTAAGTAATGGGAAAGAGATAGATTACCCAGTAAGTGATGCTGTCTATCACTTTATATAAGGAAATGTACATTATAAAATATATTACTGGAATAGTAAAGATACAATGTATAAAATGAAACTAAGTATAATTATAATTAATTAAATATTAAGTCATTTAAAAAGTAAGCCTGAGGTGGGAACACTTTTCTAAGCCAGGCATGAAGCCCAAAGTCATTAAATTATTTTGACAAATTAGACTTTCTAAAATTTAAAACTAACTCCTGGTAAAAAATAAAACAAATAAAAAAACAATTTTAAAGCAATTCACTGAGGAAAATATTTTCAATACATTTAAAAAAATCAGTTATTACCTCAAATATACAAAAAGCTCCTAGTCACAAAGAAGAAAAGGAAAACAGTGCAATAGAAGAAAAAATGAGTCATGGATAAGAATAGATAATTCACAGAGTAAGACATAGTAATAATCAGGAGACTTTTAAACAGTTGTTCACCTTTAATCTAATTAAAGAAGTGAAAATGGAAGCATCATATAAATTTCATTTGAAATCTTTTCCACTAATAAAGCTTCAAAAGTTGCACTGTTACTGAAAATTTAAATTGGAGCACCCACTTTGGAAGATACTTAGCAATATCTATTAATATTTTTTAAATGTGATGCTCAGTAAATACACTTTTAAGATCTAGCCTAAAAAACAGAAAGAGCAATACACAGGATGTGTGTACAAGGATATTCCATGCATTATTATTTACAATATGAAATGATTGAAAAAAACAGAAATATATAGTGATAGGAGAATAGTGAAGTAAATTGGGTACATTCATTCAATTAAAATATCATGCAATCATCATAGATAATGTACTGATTCATAAAGAAATTCATGATAGAATTGATCATTGAAAAAAAGGGGTTCATACATAAAAATGCTTTTTTCAAATGAATGAATATTTAACAGTTTAACTATTGTCTTATAGTGTCTTATATATGTCTTATATAAGACATATATAACTATTGCCTTATATATGTGTGTGTATCTATATAAGTGTCAATATTCTGAAAACATTTATTATTTGATTCCTCTGAAACAGGATTAGAAGAAAAGGATGGGAAGGAAGATTCACTTTATATTATCTTGAAGTAGTAAGCTTTTGAGGAGATTTTCACTTTTTTTTTTTACTAATTTTTACATTCTGGAGACAAATATATGAGTCTCTAGCAACGTAAGCTCATTTTCTTTGGAAAAAAATCTTACATCAAATTTATGCCCTCTCAGTATGAACAAAACTATCTATTTTTCAAGAAAGTTTACTGATTTGGATTGAAAAGAAACATTAACTGCCAAGATTTTTGTAATTTTTGTTTTAATTCTAGAAAAAAACAGAAAAGCTGATAAGCTTCGTTAATTCTTTTTCTGCCAGCTTTTGGGAGCTAATCTCTTAGAAGTTCACGCCAGCATGTGCCACCTAGTGGCATATTAAGGACTATATTGCAGTAATTGAAAGACAAAAACAAAGCATAAAAATCAATTTTCTTGAACTACTATAAAAATCATGAGTCACTTATCCAATTTATCAGTAAGAATTTAAATCCTTATACCTCTAATAATAATAATAAATAAATAATATGACAAATAATAACAATACTAAAAAGCTAACATAAACAGGCTTATGATTTATATTTTCAATAATTAATTATGTTTCTTTTGCCCTATTTGGGTCATCTGCATGTTATGGTATGAGTTGCTTGACATATTTCTCGACTGCGGTTGAAGAGTATTTGGCATCCTTTCCCAGCTGTTTCTAGTTTGCCTTATTAGCGTGGTTTCAAACCTCAGCATGCATCAGAATCACCTGGAGGTCTTGTTAAAACGCAGGCTGGTGGACCACATCCCCAGAGTTTTTGATTCAATAGGTGTGGGTTGGGCCAAAAATTTACATTTCTCACAGGTTCGGAGGGGATGCTGATACTACTGCACCGATGATCACACTTTGAGCATCACTGCTTTGTCATACTGCAGAGACTAGAAAGCAAAAACTACATTTTCCAGATTCCCTTGTAGCTAGGGATCTAGATGTGAGTTAGGTTTCATCGATTACATGTCCTCTCCTGTAATTTGGAGGATGAATGAAAGGCGAGAGCTAATTCCATGCTCCTTTTGGCTATTTTCCGTGGCAAACAAGGGCACAGAGAACAGAGGGTTTTCCACAGTAGCACTCCTGTGTCCAGTTTCCAGCAAAGGTGGTGGCTGGACTTGGCATTGTCTTTTCAAATGCAAGCTCCAGGGAGACTGAGAGGCCTCTGTGGTGGCAGTGGCAGCAGCAGTAGCAGTAGAGGTGGCCTGACTTCAGTTTCCTGTTCCCTGGGGCACAGCTTCAGCAACCAGATTCTCACAGTGGCCTCCAGAGTCCTCTTCTGACTGTGGCAGGGGTGCTGTCATCTCTGGTTGGTCAGTTCTGTGGTGTTTGGGGATTCTTACTTGGAAGCCCAGCATAATCTCTGCTGCTTCCAGCCTTTCAGATAATCTCATAAGCACCTAATTATCCTGCATAAAACATCCAGCTTGGTTTCTGTTTCCTGTAATAAATCCTGACCCAACAGAACACACAAATATGTTAAGGAAATGTTCAAAGTCAGAAATTTCATCTGTGATTCATTCCTTTGTAACCATGAGCACATTGTGCACTTTGTTTCTGTAAATAGACGTGTCTTAGACTAAAAATAGTTTGCCATACTATCTAACAAAAATGTCAAGATATTTAAAATAATAAGGGAAATTTTCTTCAAATCTAACTGCACTCTATTTTGGAAGCTCACTACTTATTATGAAACGTGCTATTCCTCAAATGATAAAATCGTGGGGCGAAAAGGAATCTCACAGGTTATATGATCTAATTGCTCTTCCTGCACCCTTTGTCCTTGTATAACAGAAAAAGTAAGTGAAATTCAGAAAACTTAAATGACAGCCTACTCTCAAGTCCAGGTTTTCAAATAGAATTAATATCAGCTAATTAAAGGATAAATTAGTTACCTGATTTACTGCCAGAAATAGTTTCTACCTTATATACCATCACATTTACATGCTTTCTTTATGTTAACATGTTTCCCATACCTTAGAGTATTCTGCTATGATAGTATAAGGCTGAGTGTGTTATATTAAGTGATAAGAATAGATTACAAGGATAATAGCAATTATATGCACTTTGTAGTTTATGTTATTTTTAAAAATCTTATAAACTCAAGTGATTTTTTTCCTCCAGTCCTATGGACAGTAGGCACAGTTTAGGAGTAGCAGAATGAAATTCAATTTACATACGGTCTCTATTCATGTAACTGAGGCCCTAGTGAATTTGACTCACACCAAAAAGACTGTTGAGCTTCTTGAAAGAAAGATACCCTACAAAATAGTCATAGAAATGCAAATTTATTTTTATGCTGTGTTGTAAAAAGCTATCCTAAATCTTTGGAATCCACACAGGAAAGAAATCAGGAAATGTGAAATTGTCTAAGTCCATTGAATAAGTGTAGTTAGTGTCTATAAGATACCCGTAGGCTCAGGAATTATGCGCTCAAGAGAGAAAGCATACTTCTAGAAATCAGAGCTTTGTTCTCCAGGAAACAGTAAAGCTAGTAATCAAAATGAAATAAAGGCACCCAGTGAAGATTCCCATAGGTAAAACTGCTTCCTAAGTGGAGGATTGATTGCTCTCAGCTTCTCCTTTTATGTTCATCTTTCTACCACAAAAGCCCATTCTCTGTGGCATTTCATAAGGTTGCTAATGATTTACTGTTGGCAGATGCAGGAGCCTCGAGGGGAGATACACAGAAATAGAGCAATTGTTTTTTAATGTAGGACATAAATAGATTTTAAAATTTTTGTCCCATTACTTTTCCTAGGAAAAAAGAATGCATTTTCTCTGGTTATCTTAAATCTATATGTTTATCTTAATACTTGAATATTATATGTGTTACTGCAGGAAAATTGTGAAAAAGACAATTTACTTTGATACTTTCTTATTTCACTTTCCTTTTTCCATTGCCTTAACCACCTGCAGGGTCACTGTCAGGGTTGCTATTGTCATTGATCCTTACTCAAAATTACACCTCCCTCTGTGGCTCTATTAACATTCTGTTATTCATTGGGGATGATTTTACACTATGTTAGAAGAAAGGGTGTCTAATAAACAATTCATACTAAAGTATAAATGTTAGGCAGGGACCAAATCTGCAGGTGGCAGATACAGGCCAGGAGGGCGGTTTCCTAGGGGCAGAGAAGTGGAGGGAGGGAAATGCAGGAAAACACAGCCAACAATAGCAAAGAGGGAACTTGAGGTTTTGAGGTAAACACACCTGTGGAGCTGCAACTTTGTTAAAAGAACACCTGTCAATCTTGTATATCAATTATCTGGTAACATTCCACACCTCCTCTAAGCCCTCCCCAGACCAGGTCGATAAAAGGAAACTACCTGGCCATCCTCAACGTCTTTCCCCACTCCTGGAGACTGCGGGTTCCTCTCTGAAACATACTTTCGCTTTGTATAGCTCCCTCCTTTTCTGCAATAAAAGCTGTTTGTGTAGAATTGCTTCCTGTCTGTGGTCATTCTGTCATACCCATCCTGCTTGTAAATTTTCCAAGCAAGCAGCCAAAGAACCAGGATGGCAGTCTGCCGAGAAGCCAGACCAAACAATAAATGACTAATGGCCCCCATACATTTCCACCTTAAAAGAAGTCACTTAACCAAATAAGTTGCTAAATTGTGAAATTAATCTGGGCGGGAGAGACTAAAATGCAATTTTCTTTCTAATCTAATGAGGGGAAAAATTACTCAGCCATAATCAGTGTAACAACTTGTGCAAGACTTATTTTTTGTTCAAAATATATAAACAAGAAAATATATCAATTAACAGTATTGACAGTGTTTTGGGTTGATTGTCAGCCACATGGGCCAAGGACTAAACATCATTTTAACCATCATTAACTTCTAATCATGACCCTGAATCATTTCTTACATTTTATCTCTTAATAAGTACTAAATTTTAGGCTACTTATACTAGTCCATAAATGGAAAATCAAAATTGAACCCAAATTCCATCCATTCAGTCTGGGAGGCTATGAACGATAACTCAACCTACCTCCCAGATTTCTGTCAAGTTGGCTGTGTGATGATGTTAGAGAAATACGAGCCTTTAATCTTGTAACAGAAGTAAGGGCCTGGAAAAGGGCAAAATGTGTTACAAGTTTTCTCTTTCAACCACCACCCACCCCCTTTTTGGGAATTAAAACATGCATTCCTGCCTGAGGCCAGCAATCAGAGGGGCTAAGGAGTGTTCTTTGTTTTCTGTACCAGAGGAGATGGCTCAACGGAATTGTCCAGACAGAGGTCATGCATGAGATTGTCTTCACTGGAGATTCTGTAAACAGGAATAGCCCAAAGCTGAAGATTCCCTTTAAAAGCTCTGTATTTCTACTTAAAGGGAGGACAACGGTACTTTAAGAAAAGAGTCTGCCATCCTCCTCTCTTGCCTGCAAATTAATAAACTTCTCTTTTCCTTTTCTTCAAACCACATGTCCTCATTCTTCATTCAGCCGTACCAAACTTTTGGTAACAATCTGACATTATAATAGTATATGAGGGAGCTGGCTTGAGGTTTTACTATGTGGGGCACGTTTTTTCCCCTCAAAATCAGACTTCCTTTCATTTTGGGTATCAGAGTATTCACTAATAAATCCTTAGATAATATTCTTTGATAATATGGTAATGCTACTAGTGATCCAAATCTAGCAGGTCATGTATACAAAGTATTAAATGCATTATGTATATAACACACATATAGCTGAGGCACTGGGAACTTTAACATTCAAATTTAATATAAGAGAGAATCTATTCCACTGGTTTCTGAAACCTGCTAGCTTCGAGTTCCTGCTTTGCCCAGGTGTATCAGTCTGTGGATTCTCTCTTTAACCAAGATAAGCTACTGCTACTTGTAGGGACCAAAGACCCCATAAAGGTTTGCTGAAAAATTACCAACAGATTGCAGATTGATTAATAGGAGGAAAAGGATACAAATTTATTTAACCTGTATACAGGGGAACCCTCAGAATAGAGATTCAACTCCCGAAAAGGGTTTAGAAGCTTTTATGCCTTTCTGATAAAATGGGTTATGGGAGGGGGGAGAAGAGAAATTCTGTTGAAGGGCAATAAAGGATTGCTAGGGAGGATGAATGGAGGGGGAACAGAGATAAACTGGAAAACAGTTCTCTTTGGAATTTAAATGAGTCTGAGAGAAGAGAGATTATCTTAGTGTCTGTTCAGATGTGGTCACATTGCTGGTCTTCCAAGGAGGGAAGAAAACAATAATTGTTCTCCTAGGTGGGTCTGGACCTTGGGCAGATAAAGAAACTTAAACATTTTTGGAGAGTGCGTATGGTGGTGCCGGAGTGACCGTGAGGCTTCTTCAGTCAGTCCTGCATAGCAAAATGCCATATTTTAGGGTAAAATAATATATATTTTTTTGAGGCATGGTCTCACTCTGTTGCCCAGGCTAGAGTTAAGGAGAGTCATCATAGCTCACTGAAGTGTCAAACTCCTGGGATCACTTGAGCTTAATCCTCCTGCCTCAGCCTCCCAAAGTGCTAGGATTGTGGATGTAAAATATTTCTAATGTCCTTCATACTCTTCTTTGGGCCTTCTGAGTTCTGAAAAGCACCCTTACATATCCATTCCCCAAGTAGATTTGTCTTCACTCAGACAGTCATTGAAGTTTAAGGAGTTACAAAGGTGTGGCAGCATAGATCTGCAGGACCAACTAAGGATTTATTATGGGAAATCAGACACTCTGTTTATAAACTGTCCTTCAGTCATTCTCATTTGCCATCACACAGTCCAGCATTCTGGCTTTCCTCGGGTTATTGGCCTCCTTTCTCTTCCTCAGTGACTCTCTCCTTCCATTTCTCCCTCTTGTGGTCAGGAAATTCAAAAAGTCTTATTTTATTATGAGGAGCAACCTGACATTTGTTTGTCTCTCTCTCCTCAGCCCTTCTATGTGTAAACCACATTTTCCACATGCAAATGTCTCGTGAAAGTATTAGGTAGATGGTGAGGGATTCCAGGTCTTGTAGGGACAAAAGTGGTTGCTTCAGTGATTCACACCCCTGCACATGGGCTTTCAGAGAGGCTCATGGGAGTTCTGCATGCACAGTAAAACTCAGGTCATGCAACTCCCGGCTGTCCAATCAAAGTAGTTCCATGGTGACGTCTGAGCCACAGGGAGGTCCCAATCTGGGCACTATAAAACAAGATGCAGACCATAACCAAGCCCCCTTTTTTTGGCCCCTTCCTTTGGCTCTCCCTATGCTGTGACAGTGGGTCCGGTTGTCATCTGTGTCGTATGCACCATGCTCTGTAAACGTGTATCTTGCTCTTGTTCTATAAGCCCATCTTTCTCTCCTCAATAAACTTCATTTTTGTGCTTGCCTAACTTTGGTACATCTAGTTATTCTTTGGCCACAAGGGTGCCAAGAAGTGATCAGACTAAAACCTGACAAAAGCATTTTGCTAAAGAAAAAAACGTCAACCTGAAAAAACCATTCCATTTCTCTAAGTTATAGAAGCAGATACATTGTTAGAGTTTTACAAAATGCAACCATATTTTCTCTTCAATATGTCTGACCAAGTATCTATTTCTAAATACAAATATAAAGACAGATATGTATATTTAAACCATAATAATTAATTTTGGATTAGGTTTAATTTGAAAAGTTACTGTAGATGAGCCAAATAATAATTAAACTTATTCATATTTTACATACCCATCGATTTGGCTGGCTCATTGCTATGGTAGATTCCTCTTGTGTGAGTAGCAAAATTATTAAGAATCTGTGTTCTTGTATTGCTAGTCTTTCCAGATGAAGAAAAAACAGAACAAAACAAAACAAAAAGAATCTGTGCTTTGATGTGTATCTATAAATGATATTTTTCTATTAATAGACAATAATTTTTACTGTGCCCTAAGATAGATTCTATAGGTCAACTTGGAAGAAAACTCAATGAATAATTTTGAGCTATTAGTTTATGATTAAATGTCATGGTTAACCAGCAGAGCTGTATTTCAGGTACTAGTCAAGGGCAAATTCTGGAAATACACTTTCAATATATGTTTTCCCCAAATATTTGATAGATAGTCATAGCAACACTCATTGTTTTTGCCTCTGTAATAAACAGAAAGAAAAATACAGAAAATTACACAAGGAAAATCTGAAAGTACCTATTATACCAGAAAAAATTTTATACCATGGAATTTAAGGCCCCAAATTACATAGGAGATACTCAGAAACTTAATTATTCCTTCCCTCATTGATGATTACTTATCAATGCAAATAGCAAAGAAAAATTATTTTAATTAATGTGCATATTAAAGTGAGGAAGAAACTATGCCTTTATGACTGATGTTCTCTATAAGAATAATTGCCTCATTAACCTTACAGTATCAACTCTGCCTCATTATGAAGGTCAAATAAATGGATTTATGTATTTGAGTAGGAGAAAATTTTATATAAAGTGTTGAAAGTGCTACTAAATCATTTGTTAGACACACAATTTTAAAAGACAGTCCTAAAAGTTAAATGAAACAGGCATAGAGACATAAACCATAACATGTGCAATTACTATCTTTTACATTATTTTTTCAAAGAAAGAACGATGACTCAGGATGGCATAAACTATATGTATTCTTGGAACAAGACATGATCAAAGTAGGAAGTGTTTCCTCTATATAAGACTTTAAAAATACAATGGCATGATTTCTACAGAGAGAGCTTAAAATATAAAATAAGATATGACAATGTCTCTGATTATACAAAAAATTAGTGTGCTATTTTTAGAACACCACTTCAAGAAGTGTCAAGATTCCTGGCCTATGTTAAATGACCATACCCATATTGTTTCCCCCAAATTTTGAAAGTAATTATCCTTCCTACAGATATTAAATCTCTCTGAAACAAATTGAACATAAACAAGAAATATTTCACTATAAATGGACTCTCACTTTAATAGAAATTGCCAAAAAATAAGGAACCATTGAATTAGTTTTAAAAGGCTGAGATGTTAATTAAACCTCTTGGATTTTCAAAGGTCTGTAAAAATAACCAACTCCAATACTAACATTTTCATAACCTATAATTCTATGACAGCTTTGGTCATTGTAGTAAAACATGACAAATGTTCATCTTTGCTTTCATCAAAGTATTCTTGTGTCTAAATGAAAAAGAAACTTTCCATGATTTTTTTCATATCTAACTGAATTTTTAATTTTAGAATTGTTTTCTAAAGAAAAGTTTTGAGGATAGTAGAGGGTTCTCATATGCCCTGTGCTGAGTTTCTCCTATTATGAACATATTAGTAGGGTGCATTTGTCACAACTAATAATCCAATATTGATACATTGTCATTAACTAAAATCTACAATTTATTCAGACTTTAATACTTTCTTTCTCATGATGATTTTCTGTTACAGTATCCCATTTGGGGCAGTGCGTTATATTTAGTTGTCATGTCTCCTCAGTCTTCTTTGGCCTGTGACAGTTTCTCAGACTTTTCTTATTTTTGATGACTTTGACAGTTTTGGTGAATGCTAGTTTCAAAATTTTAGGTAATTTCTAAAATATCCCTCAATCTGTGTTTGTGTGATGTTTTTCCCATGGTAAGAGCAAGGCTATGAGTTTGGGAGGGGATGACCAAACAGATAGAATGCCATTCTTAACATATCATATGCGAGAATACATGCAATCGCTACGACTGATCACTACTGATGTTGACTTTGATTACCTGGCTGTGGTAGTGTTTGTCATCTTTCTCCACTATAAAACTTACAGTTGAATATTCAGTAAATGTTAGTATGTATTGCAAGAGTTATCTTCTTTTCTTAAAAAACAGAACACACACCCAGCTGTCTAGTGAGGATTACGACTCTTTCTGCCTGGAAAAAAGGAGTTAAGAGAGGCCTCAAATTCTCTTTCAGCTCTAGAGTCCCAAACTCCCATTCTCTTCTGCTAACAGAAGCTGAGTAAGTGGAATCTCCATATTATAAAGAAATTGATGGATGATCCTAAACACAACTGTGAAGGCCAAGAACTAATTCGAACCCCACACTGTGAATGTTTGGACCAGCCTGAATTATCTTTACTTTTAAACTTGATTTTAGGAATAATTTCTGGATTTCTACAGCATTTTTAGGTTGAAAGGCTTAGGACACAGATGGAGCATCTAACTTAAAATAATAGATGCCCATAAACCCCAACCACATCAATAAGAGAAAATAAAGTGGTGGACAAGGAGGAAATTTACAGGACAGAACTGTGGCAGAATTGGGAGTGGGGAGATCATGTATGGGGGAGAAAGAGTTGTCAGAAATTTATTTGAACTAAATTCAAAGTCATAGTCCCACAAACATTAAAGTTCCCTAGACTTTAGCAAGTGAATTATATATAAGATTGCATTTAACTTGTATTATTGCACTAGTTTAAAAGCCCCTTGTCTTCAGAGGCTTAGAGTCTAATGAGAGAGACAAGGAAAGACTAAATAAATGTAATGATCATGGAAAGAGCTACTACACTCATCTAATAAGAGAAAAAAGGTCCCCACACAGATGCACACACACAGACACATTCATATACATTTATAATCTGTATTCTTTATTAATATACCCCACTGTGGTTTGTTGGTAGGGATTGCGTATTAATATACCCCACTGTGGTTTGTTGGTAGGGAGTGCGCGTGCGTGCATGTGTATGTGTGTGGTGCATGGGTACTTCATTTGGAAAACACGTGCCAGCATGTTAGCAGTAATTGAGGGCTAATGAAACAGATACACGTGGGAAAGAACATCCTGGTTTTTCCAACAGTGCAAAGCTAAAGTGAGTCAGAGGTAACCTTAACTGAGATGACCTTGTAGCCGTCTGCCATTTCCCAGGCACGTCAATAGGACATGAGATAACAGGATACAAAAATATAAAAACTCTGTCTCCCTGGCCAGTTACTGGTGTGGCAGCGTAATTAGGAAAAAAAACAGAGAAGGCAAATAAAAGCTAGAATGAAAACCAGCAGGTCATGTGGTAGCACATGATGGTCAGTATAAATTAGAGGTTAAGATCATGAACTCCAAAAACAGAGTTTTGGAGCTCAGATTCCAGCTCTGCCACGTACCAAGTATATGACCTATCTGTACCTCCATTGTATAATCTGTAAAATTAGTATAATAATAGAAACTATATCATATTATAAGATAGTTTTAAGGATTAAATGAGTTAATATCTGTGATGTTAAGATTAACTCTTATGTGTAGCAACCATGTAAGTGTTAATTGTTATTACTTCTTATAGCAACTAAGGGTAGTTTCTCACAGCTGCTCTATGTAAGCAGTTTGGAATCCAATAAACATGTTTTAGCTCTTACCGAGTATGTACAACCCTGGGTAAGTCATTTATCTTCTCTGAGTTTGTTTTCTCAACTTTAAAATGGGTCTTTTGAGGAATAAATAAAACTATGCATATAAAACCCATAAGACAGCAGCTTACGCATAATAAAGAATGAGTAACAATGTTTATCACAATTATTAACATGTCAATAGAACTGGCCGAATAAAAAGTAGAAGTTAACCAAGTGAAGAGAGGTCTCTTAATGAAAAGTGCTAGATCCTAGCACTGCTATCAATGAACTTGTAGGGTCCCAAACACTTATAAGGAGGGGGCAGTATGCTGCTACTTTCAAGGCCACAGAAAATGTTGTCTAATGTTGTTACCAAAATATATTCTATGATTTGATTTTTGACTGAGAGAGCAGCATTATATTGTCCAGCAGGTTGTGTTTCCTATATTTGGTGGGTGTGACTTGCATGCAAAAGAAATATAAACCAGGAAGGCACTGTGGCTCACACCTGTAATCCTAGCACTCTGGGAGGCTGGGGTGTGAAGATCGCTTGAAGTCAGGAGTTTAAGACCAGCCTGAGCAAGAGCAAGACCCCATCTCTACTAACAGAAAAAAATTAGCCAAGCATAGTGGTGCATGCCTGTAATCCCAGATACTTGGGAGGCTGAGGAAAGAGAATTGCTTGAACTCAGGAGTTTGAGGTCACTGTGAGCTAGGATGACACCACAGCACACTTACCTGGTGACAGAGCGAGACTCTGTCTCAAAAAAAAAAAAAAGAAAGAAACAAAGGAAGAAAGAAAAAGAAAGAAAGAAAGAAAGAAAGAAAGAAAGAAAGAAAGAAAGAAAGAAAGAAAGAAAGAAAGAAAGAAAGAAAGAAAAACCTACACAAAATTATTTGTACACTTCATGATCTAGACATATTTTTGTGAAATAGTTATAATCACTAGATTTTTCTTAATGCCAAGGTTGCCTGCTTTTGTCCTTCCACCTTCTGGATGGGATAATGTGGCCTGAAAGCCCTCAGCAGATGCTAGCACCATGATCTTGGACATTCCAGCCTCTAGAACTGTGAGCCAAATGTGCTTCTCTTTTCTGAAAACAAATGGAAATGGAAAGCGTAACATACCAAAACTTATGGAACACAGCAAAACAAAAGTAAGAGGAAAGTTTATAGTAATAAACACCTACATCAAAAAGTAGAAATATTTCAAAGAGAAAAAAAGGTAATAACACATCTCAAGGAGCTAGAAAAGCAAGAACAAAACAATCCAAATTAGTAGAAGAAAAAAATACTAAAGATCAGAGCAGAACTAAACGAAATAGAGATTTAAAAAGCAAAGCAAAAGATCAAGAGAACAGAAAGTTGGTTATTTTAAAGATAAACAAAATTAACAAATCATTAGGTAGACTAGTAAAAAAGAGAGAATCATACATGAAAAAGGAACCAATACAACTGAGATCACAGCAATACAAAGGATCATTAGAGACTATTATGAACAACTATATTCCAAAACATTGGGAAACTTAGAGAAAGTGTATAAATTCCTGGACATATATAACATACCAAGATTGAACCAGGAAAAATAGAAAATCTGAACAGACCAAAAATAAGTAGCAAGATTGAATCAGTAATAAAAATTCTCCCAACAGAGAAAAGCCCAGGACTTAATAGCTTTACTGCTGAATTCTATAAAACTTTTAAACAAAAACTAATACCAATTCTTCTCAAACTATTCTTAAAAATTGAAGAGAAGGGAATTCTGCTTGACACATTCTATGAAGCCAGCTTTACCTTGATACCAAAATCAGGGGAAAAAACACACACACACAACAGAAAAGAAACCTACAGGCAATATCCCTGATGAGCAGATGAAAAAAATCCTCATCAAAATACTAGCAAATTGAATCCAACAGCACATAAAAAACAAACAATACACCAAGATGAAGTAGTATTTATCCCAGGAATGCGAGGATTCAAATTAATAAATGATACATCATATTAACAGAATCAAGGACAAAATACATATGGTCATATCAATAGATGCAGAAAAAGCATGTGATAAAATTCAACATCTCTTCATGATTAAAACTCTTCAACAAATTAGGTATAGAAAGAACATATCTAAACACAGTAAAGGTCATATATGGCAAACCCACAGCCAGCATCATACTAAATGGGGAAAAGCTGAAAGCCTTTCCTTTCACAACTAGAGCAAAACAAGGTAGCCCACTTTTACCACTCCTATTCAAGGTAGAACTCAGTGTCTCAGCCAGGGCAATTAGGCAAGAGATAGAAAATAAAGGGCACCCAAATTGAAAAAGAGGAAGTCAAATTGTCCCTCTTTGTAGAAGACATAATTTTACATATAAAATCCTAAAAATGGCTGGGTATGGTGGCTCATGCCTGTAATCCTAGCACTTTAGGAGGCCGAGGCAGGAGGATCGCTCGAGGTCAGGAGCTTGAGACCAGCCTGAGCAAGAGCGAGATCCCTTCTCTACTAAAAATAGAAAGAAATGATCTGGACAGCTAAAAATATATATAGAAAAAAATTAGCCGGGCATGGTGGCACATGCCTATAGTCCCAGCTACTCGGGAGGCTGAGGCAGAAGAAGGATTGCTTGAACCCAGGAGTTTGAGGTTGCTGTGAACTAGGCTGATGCCACAGCACTCTAGCCCAGGCAACAGAGCAATACTCTGTCTCAAAAAAATAAAAAATAAAATGAAATGAAAATAAACCTAAAAACTCCATGAAAAAACTTAGAACTAATAAAAAATTCAGTAAAGTCACATAATACAAAATCAACAACAAAAATCAATGCTAATAGTGAACTAGCTGAAAAAGAAATCAAGAAATCAATTTCATTTACAAAAAAAAAAAATCCAGAAATAAATTTAACCAAAGGGATGAAGTATCTCTAGAATAAAAACTAAAAAATTCTGTGAAAGAAATTGATGTGGTCACAAAAAAAAAAATATGGAAATGTATCCCATGCTAATGAGATTAGAGGATTTAATATTGGTAAAATGACCATATCACCCAAGCAATCAATAGATTAAATGCCATCTCTATCAAAATACCAATGACACGCTTCACAGAAATAGAAAAAACAATCCTAAAATTTGTATGAAACCATAAAAGACCCCAAATAGCCAAAGCAATATTGAGCAAAAAGAGCAAAGCTGGAGGCATCACACTAGATGACTTCAAAGTATACTAAAAATCTATAGTAAACAAAATAGCATGTTATTGGTATAAAAACAGACACATAGACCAATGGAACATCACAGAGAACTCAGAAATAAACCCACATATTTACAGCCAACTGATTTTCAACAAAGTTGCCATGAATGCACATTAGAGAAAGAATATGCTCTTTAATAAATGATGCCAAGAAAACTGTATATTCATATGCAGAAGAATGAAACTTGACCCCTGTACTCCACCATATATAAAAATAAAATCAAAATAGATTAAAGACTTACACATAAGATCTGAAACAAAACCTGATTTTAAAATGGGCAAAGGATCTGAATAGACAGTTGTCAAAAGAAGACATACAAATGTCCAGCAAGTATTTAATAAAATTCTCAATATCACTAATCATTAGGTCAATGTCACTAATCATCAGAGTGATGCAAATCAAAACCACAATGAGCTACGATCTCACCCCATAGAATGAGTTTTATCAAAAGGACAATAAGTAACAGTTCTGGCAAGGATGTTTGGGAACTCTTACACACAGTTGGTGTTAATATAAATTAGTACACGTGTTATGGAAAACAGTGTGGTGGTTCTCCACCAAACTAAAATAGAACTACCATATGATCCAGCAATCCTTTTTAGACTTTTCAAAAACTTGAAGAGAAAGGAACAGCATTACACCTCATAGAGAAAGACACTACAAGAAAACTACAAACTAATATCCCTTATGAACATTAATGCAAAAATCCTCAAGAAAATACTAGCAATTAATTTCAGCAGCAAGTAAAAAAATTATATGGCATGACCAAGTAATATAACTATCCTGAGTACAAGAAAAAATGCACCAGTCCCTTCCTCAGAAGAGAAGGTGAAGTCCTTGAGTGATTTTTCACTCTTCTCTTGATATACTATATCTTAACTACTAAGATGTAAAATAACAATACTGAAATACTGACATAAACTCTATATACCTTAAGTTACATAATAAAAGAATAAAAGAAGGAAAGAAAAAGATATTTGCATAACATATGTATATGTGCACACAAACTCATTCTTAGCAAAATAGAAATATTCATGACAATTGGAATCCTCATTTCTGTAACTGGTCATGTGGTCCTCACTGCTATTTATAACTACCTTCTTCTGTTACTTACTTTGTATTCTCTTTGCCTTCAACAAGTACCTCAGCTGGTTGTGGTTCATTACTTGGTAGAGTGACCCAAACATTCATTCCCGAAAGGTATGGGCAACTGGTAGTCCCGCCTGGATTGGACTGTAGTAGTTTCCCATTGATCTTAGTCATAGGGCACGGTAATACTGATAGGCCCTAAAGACCTCCTGTATTTCCATTATGGAGTAGTAGTCCAATTTCCAATTTCCTTTTGGTAGTTGGATCAATCACCCCAGCTAGCATCATAACTCCCTTTTTAGCTCATTGGCTTAGACACATGAGGAATTTTAACTTTCAGTTCAGTGGAATCATTGTGTCACCTGGTAGAAGCATTGTTCCTTCTGGAATGTATGCCTCTAGGCCAGCAGAGCATAAAGTCATGGGAACAGTAAACAAAATTTCTTTTAGTGAGTCACTAGAGGTAATGGTGACTGCCACTCTTATTTCTACCCTTTGGTTCCAAGCCCCATGAATCCTGAGTATGGAAGAAATGGTAATATATATTGTATGTTGATTCAGACTATATACAGCCTCTGGAGAAACTTGCCCCAGCCCTGCAAAGTATTGTCATCTAGCTGATGTGACTGTGTCTTCAAAGGGCCATTACAATGTTCTATCAAACCAACTGCTTCAAGATGATGAGGAACATGGCAGAATATTCCATGAAGATGAGCCCCTTGCCATACTTCTTTGGCTGTGAAATGAGTTCCTTATTCAGAAGCAGTGCTGTGCGGAATATCATGACGTTAAATAAGGCCTTGTGTAAACCCATAGATGGTATGGTAGTTTTGGCAGAAGCTCACTGTGTAGAGAAGCCAAATCCATATCCAGAGTGTCTATCCCAGCAAGGATAAAACACTGCCCCTTTCATGATGGGAGAGGTCCAATGTAATCAACCTCTCACCAAGTCGCTGACAGATCACCCTAGGGGATGGTGCCACATCAGGGGCTCATTGTTGGCCTCTGCTGCTGGCACATTGAGCACTCAGCAGTGGCTATCCCAGTTCAGCCTTGGTCAGTGGAAGTCTGTGTTGCTGAGCCCGTGCATAAACTCCATCCCTTTTCCCATGGCCACTTTGTTCATGAGCTGATTGGGTGACGACAGGAGTGCCTGGGGAGAGAGGCTGACTGGTATCCACAAAACGGGTCATCCTAGCCACTTGAATATTAAAGTCCTCCTCTGCTGAAGCCATCCTTCAGTGGACATTCATATGGGACAGAAATATCTTCACGTCCTTTGACCATTCCGAGATGTCTATCCACATATCTCCTTACCAAATTTCTTTGCCATTAATTTTCCAATCACGTTCCAAGTCCTTGATCATCCAAACCATTGACTACAGCCCATGAGTCAGTATATAATTGCACATCTGATCATTTCTCCTTCCAAGCAAAGTGCACAGCCAAGTACGCTGCCCAAAGTTCTGCCCACTGAGAAGATTTCTCTTCCTCACTGTCCTTCAGGAATGTTCCATAAAGGTGCTATAGTTTTTAGGTGGTGTCTATATATCATGCAGAACCATCTGTAAATCAGGCCCTATGCTTTCCTCTCTGTCAACTGATCATAGGGTGTCTTTGGGGGTGAAGTTCTGAAATATGCCTTTGATTAAGCGTATCAGATGATTTTAATATGCCCTAAATTTTTATCTATAGATATAGGTAGACAGATAGCTATCCTTGGAGGAATATGGCTTGACCCATAGTATAACTGATTATACTAAGATGCCTTATCAGTGAGTTTTATCATTTTATCAGGCAGACCTCTAGATTTGACTGAACATTTTCAAAAAAATAGTGAAATGTATATATAGAGAAGAGCACTATAAAGATCACAATAATGACATTCATGTTCAAAGTACAGAAATGATTGTCACAAGTACCTGAATTATATTCCAATTTCATTTTGTGGCTTCAGGCAATCAAGATGTCCTCTTTGTTTCTGCTTTCTCAAGTACTAGAATGGAGGAAAATGTTATAAATGGCATTAAATAAAATATTGATGACTGGCCATCTATAACTTAAGTAATTAAGTTCTCAATAAATCCTGCCAATTCTCAAGTTTTTAGGAGCTGATGACTGAGCTTGCATTTCTGGTCTCCTTCTTACTGCCTGCCCCCCCTGCAACCCAGTGCTCATTAGCACTCACTCCCAAGAGTGGGCAGCAAATGGAGGAGAAGGTGGAATTCATGTCAATCAATCATGAATCACTTCTTAATAGCTCTGCTCATTTCTTGCAGTGAGAGAAACAGTACAAAGGATGGGGACAGGACATCATTGTGATTATACAGAAATAGAAACATAGTTTGCCAGTATGTACAGAGTGAATATGGCTACTCCACACATGCTTGATGACTAGATGACTTTGACACATGCCAATAAAGTAAGTGAGTAGTCCTGGAAAGCAGTGGAATTTCATTTGCTTGCATTTGTTCGTTTTTCTCCTAAAAATATAGTTTAAATGATGATTCTGCTTCAAGAGGAGATGGAGTATCACAATGTGGTTTCTAAAGTGATGTACAGGGTTTTAAACACATCATTCCACTATCACATTCCCATGTCCTAAGAATAGGTTGATACACTATATTATATTTATATAGTTAAAAGTACAGGTTTGGGCTCCAGAATGCCTGGGTTCCAAATTCTAACTGTGCCTTTAGCCAGTTAAATTTGAACAATGAGCTTTACTTCTCTGTAGCTCAGTTTTCACATCTATCATTCCAAAAAAACTCTGTGGTTTTTGAGATTAAATGAGGTAATACATGAAAAGCACTTGGACATAATTATTATTAAACACACATTAGCCATTATTGTCTTATGGTATATTTTAAAAGAATTTTTCCATATTATTTTGTATGATGATTTCAAATTTAAAGAAGCATGATCTTTTTCACTAAAGTTCTCCTCTAATTAACAAAATATTTAATATTCATTCTGTCTACCTAGAAAATATAATAAAGAATAACATATAAAGAAATAAATATAAAGGAATACAATATGAAGAAAATAAAACCACCCAAAACCATTAGCCACTCTTAATGGTTTTGTGTATTTTTTTTTAACTTTCTGTGTATATTTTTACCTCATTGAGATGAGATGGCAATACTCAAATTTTAGACCTACAAAAATGGCAATTTCATCTCATATATAATGTTGTGCATTGAATTTCTGTTTATTTTATATTTTATGTCTATATATAAATGTTAATAATAAACTAGACAATGGAGATTATTATTCCCATTTTATATTTTTAGAAACTAAAGCTCAGTATAGTTAAGTAATTTATCCTGAGACATGATTTGCAAGTGTTGGAGGTAATAATAAGGTCTAGGTCATTGATTTAGAGGAAAATGTGCTTTCTCTTAAAGCAAATCATCTTTTAAAATTATTAGTTGAAAATATAGATCATAAAATGGAATGTGATGAATAAGAATACCATTCTTATTTCCAAAAAGCATCATATCTGGTCTTCTATCTCATCTTCAAATACTCATCTTCTATTTCATTTTTCCATTTCATGCACTCTCCAAAAAATGCTTGAAGCCTCCTCATTGTCAATTCACCAAAGGTCACATGTTAAATGCCTAAAAATGGGTGCTTAGCATTTCATAATCACCATAGTACAAACACTATAATGATCTCCTCACCAAAATTATCAAGATTATTGCTCTGTTTCATCTATCCTTTTTTCTTAGCTGAAGCATTTTAAAGCAAATTCCAGATGTCATGTTATTTTACCATTTATTTTAGTAAACATGTCCAAACAATAGAAACATTTTCTCCTACAATGCTAAGGCCATTGTCACACACAATAAAATTAACAAAATACCTAAGTAAAAGTTAATACTCGTTATACTCAAATATTTTTGACTGACTAAAAAGGTATGTTTCATGAGGAGGCTGAGGTAGGAAGACTGCTTGAGCCCAGGGGTTGGAGGCTGCAGTGAACTGATTGAGCCACTGCACTCCAGCCTGGGTGCCACGATACCCCATTTCAAAAAAAAAAAAAAAAAAAGTTTTTCAGTTGGTTTTGTGACTCACAGTTCATAGCAGTTCTCCCTTACATTGCAATTTGGATGAGTCTTCCAGGAAGCATTAAGACGGCATTAAGAGTGTAAAAGATTTATTGGGAGTTAAAAAAAAGAAAAAAAGAAAAGAAAACAAGATTGGGTAGGAGGACCGACAGCCCTATGGTGTAGTTGTAGCAAAATTTGTGGCAGAACAACGGAAAACTCTGGAGCCCATTACAGATGTCCCATCTTGGAAAGAAATGGTGTACACATGTACCACACTGTTGCTCACTCATTAGCTAGAGCGGAGAAAAAAGGCTGAGAAGAACCTACAGGAACTCACATCTGGAGCCTGTCAGAGGGGTGGGGAGCCTGCAGACCCAAGGCCACATGCGGCCCTACAGCAGCGCACCAGCATGCCTGGCTAGTTTTTTAATGTTTTGTAGAGATAAGGTCTCACTATGTTGCTCAGGCTGGTCTCGAACCCCTGGCCTCAAGTGACACTCCCACCTTAGCCTCTCAAAGAGCTAGGATTATAGGCATGAACCACCGCACCCAGCTTCCACTAAAATTTTGATGAAAATAATGAAGACTTCTGCTCCCCAAAACTACTAAATGCACAAATAAATAGAATTATATATTTACTCATGGACCTCCCACACACATTGAAATTAAGAACTACTCCTCTAAATAATGCTTATTACTTTGTAAATTGAGTACATTCTCTTGTCCATTTTAATAATATAGGTCAAACTATAACAGTACCCATTCTTCCAGGTAAGAACCCCTCCTGTGCTTTGTGTTTTTAGTTTGTGACTTTTCATTTTGAAATTAATTCCAGTTTATAAAATATTGCAAAATATAGTACAAAGGATTTCTCAATACCCTTCACCCAGCTTCCCTGGAACAAAGACTTGGTGACTATTTTGGACCATGTAGCAACCTTGAGAAGTGATGTCACTAAGGATAGTGGAGTAAAGGATCAAAGGAATGTGGGTTCTGAATAATTATGGAGCTGCAACACCAGCTGAGGACTGCCTGCTCTGGACCTCTTATTGGTGGGAGAGAAATAAACCTCTTTTTGTGTAGCCACTATTGTGGGCTTTCCATTATATGCAGCTTAATTTCTTCTTAACTGATATCTAAAGGCTTCTCACACCCCATCCCCATTACTATCATTCTAAGAATGTCCTGTAATGTTATATATTATTTTACTGCATATTGATCCTTTCCATGTTGTATTACTCCATAATACTGTTGGGAAGGAATTATATTCTGAAATACGGCTTCTGGATATTCATAATAAGCAGACATTATAACTTTTACACACAGTTATACAGGTTTATATACTTTCTAAACCCAATAGATCAGTAATGATAAGTATACCTTTATTATATGTAATCCCTATCCCAAATCATCTTTGAACTAGAAAACCTATCTTATGCTTTGAAATCAGATGTGCTTGGACTATTCAGCAGCTGTCTATGTAGTCAAAATGTGTCACAAATTCCCTATTCTAATAGTATCATTTGATTATTACCACATGGTTATAAGGTAGACAGGATGGAAATTATTGCTATTTAATGACTAAACTGTGATAAGATATAGCAAAATAACTTTCTCATGGTCTCATGCTGTTGAGTTATAGAATCAGGGATAGAAAATACTGTTTCTGTCCCTTGCTCTATGTCTACTCTTTAATACATAGCAGAAAAAGCATCTATGTATAATAAAAACCCATGTGGAATATTTTTTAAAATATTGAATTTTAAAACATGATAATTTCCAAATCCTTTAAATTGTATTATTTTTAGTGCCTCATATATTATTTTTTTACTTTCAAAAGAAGTCATTTCAAAATAAGTAGTAAGGGCTTAAATATATATTATCAGGTATCATCTCTGTAACAGCAAACAAATCACATACTTCAATTTAATCTATATCCTGAATGGTTAGTAAAAATGAAGCTGTATTATTTTTTTATGTTTGTAGCCAAGTCGATTGTGATTTCCCCATTGCTGTAAGTTAATTGAAACCGATATTATAATATTACTTATTCCATAGTATATTTTTTGCACCATGAATACAATGTAATTTTAACAACAAGAATTACTGTGGCTAATGTTTACTTTTTGCTTCTTATTACAATTCATAAGTCATATACATATTTTAAATAAATTTTACTTGGTTAATTTCCAAAAGCTGTTTAGCTAAGTGTCCAAGGTAAGCTGTAATAATTACATGAGTGTTTTCACTAACAAAAAGATACGTAGGTTGTTTTTATTATAACAAGACACACACACATGTAATCAGAATATTCTGTAACTAAAGCAGAATTTATATGTTTACTGGGAGATGAGATAATTATTCTAGAATTGCCATGGAAACAAGGACATTTTAAGGCAGTCATCATTGAATCTTTATGACAGTTTATACTACTATCTCCCTGTGTTTCAAATTTGCTTATACAGAAGTGTTGCTAGACTGCTAAAATAATTCACAAATTATTACATAGTTATTACCTTGCATTTGGTTCCCAGAAATGGAAAATTCATGCCTGCAAAGAATATGTCTGAGCATTCTTTTCTCATTTACCACGTGGTTGGTAATGTAGTAAAAACATTGCTAGCATATATAATAGTACCTAATGTAGAATACACATGATTTTCCTCATTTGTTGGTCTTTTGTTTTTTTTTTTGTCACATTGAGCTACATGTACCAAGATGGCTTGACTGAGAAATTACCTTTGCTTTTTTTCTCCCACTATTGTGAACTCAGCATTAAAAATTTTATAAAAAGAGAGATTTTCCCATCCTCATTCCCTCAAAATGAGGGAGCAGCACTTTGGGTCTTAGAAATCTGGGTTTCCCTGGCTCCACAATAGAGGACTTTGATGTTAAAATATAGGATTCAGAAAATACTGTTTTTGAATTAGAGGAGAGTAAGAATATTTAGTGTCAAATGAGTAGAAATAAATTGTCCTAGAAAGAGTTGGGGTTCTTGAGACCATTAGCATTTTACTCTTCACGCAGCACTCCAGAAGTAGCAGAGCCTCTGAACAGTATGACTGTGTGTATGTGTGGCATAAAGCATGATGTTCTGGGACCAAGGAGAAAGCCCTGCAACAAAATTAGACAAGGAGAGTGTGGATGTTGTCACCAGAGAAACTTACTCTCAAATGGATCATGCAAACTGAGCAAGGAGAAAAAGCAGACTGAGTCCACTTAGAGCTGTGCTGTCTAACATGGTAGCCATACCCACACACGGATATTTAAATTTGAATTTAAATGGGTTATAATGAGATAAAATTAAAAATCTAATTCCTAATTCACATTAGCCACATTTCAAATTCTCAATGGCCACCTGTGGCTAATGGCTACTATATTAAACCTCACAGATAGATCATTTCCATCATCACAGAAAGTTCTATTGGACATATTTTCCCTAGACCCTATGCCATACTAAGGAGGGCAAAAATTAAAATGACTGAAATTTCATTTCACATTAATATATGATTTAGAAAATTAAGAAACATGGCATTTCTTGGATGCCCAGTTTTGAGGAAAAAATTTTTATTATCCCCATTAGATATTCTTTCTCTCTCTTTTTCTCTCTTTCTTTTCTTTTCTTTTCTTTCTTTCTTTCTTTTTCTCTTTCTTTTCTTGTTTCTTTCTCTCTTTCTTTTCTTCTCTCTTTCTCTCCTTCTTCTTTTTTCCCTCAAAATGCATTCCTATAATTCTCAAAATGTTATGTGAAAAGTGCCCACAACAAAAAAGAAAAGTAAAAAAGTTCATGTGGCATCTGATATTGTAATGAACTACAACTGAAAGCAGATATTTCCTTAAAAGTTAGTATTTTCTCTTAAATTTGATATGAACATTTCTTTTCTAGTACCTGCAGATTCAAAGAAGAGGGGGAAAAATCACTCCCTCTGAAAACAACTAGAAAAACCACAAAAAAAAAAGTATAAAAGAAACATTTATTTGAAGGATTTGGACATCTTTGTAGGCAGTAAGAAAAGGAGATTTGACCACAGAAGTGAGTCAAGCATTCAGGCCCTCTTTACCCTAGAAATCTTTACTAATGCTGACAGTAGGTGTTTACTAATGCTGATAGTATTACTAATGTATGAGAAGCTGAACTGAGCTTCGATCAGAGTCATAGGTATGGAAGAAGTAGAATTGGAATTTACAGAACACCAAAGAGGAGTTTCCTTGGCAAACACCACAAAGCTCCAATGGGAACTTCCATAAAGGGCTACACACTATGAATAAGGGTAAACCAGAAATGGATCAGCCCTCACAGGGATGAATGAAAGCTCAGCTTTAAATTCTATCAATACTTCAGTGAATTGAAGCAATCTGGAATTATTAATACACCTAACCTAGTAGTCTGCCAAAAACAAACTAAATTTACTCTGGAAGAATATATAATAATATTTTTCAGGGCTTCAAATTATCTCTATAATGTCTCACATATAAAAACTAGAACTTACTGAAAATAAGTGAGATTATAAGGATATAAGTTTATATGACCCAAACTCTACAGATATAATAGATTATTTCTCACAAGAAATTCAAATAATGAAGATACCAAAAACAAATTTTACAACAATTATTACTCTGTTCAAGTAATTAAATTGAGAATTTTGAAGGAAAACTGAAATTTTTTTAAAAACTGAAAATTCTATAACTGAAAAATACAACAGAAAAAATTAAGAATTCAACGAATGAGTTACAGTTGAAGAGAGACTAGTAAACTGGAAGACAAATTAGAAAAAATATTCTAACTAAAGCACAGATATTGTAAAGAATGAGAAATGTATAAAAAGGTATATGGAAAATATAAGCCATGATACATAGGCATAATATATATTTATTTGAAGCCATGTACAGAGGGAAAATAAAGGAAATGATGCAGAAACAATATTTAAACAGAAAATGGCTGAGAACACTCTAAAATTGGCAAATGACATTAAGCAATAGATTCAATAAGCTCTGTGAAATCTAATCAGGATAAACAAAAACAATAACAGCAATAATAACATCAAAAAATTACGTAGAAACATCATAGTAAAACTTATGAAAACCAAAATAAAGGCAAAGAGCTAATATCATTCCACTCTCCCTAGCTGTGTGGTAGCCTTGGAGATCATAAGCTTTGCAACTAGAGTATCTTAAAAAGCAGTAGCCTTGGTGCCACTGAAAGAGAAAAACTTCATTTGGAGCTCCTGAAAAGACCCATCCCAGACAGCTGTCAGCATTTAACCCTTTTGGCAGTTCATAGAAAAGCTCTCTTCTCAGAGCTTGTATTTTTGTGACCTGACTCAGAGCTGTGAGATCAATGTTATTTCCAGTGCATTTGTAAAAAAATAATAATAATAATAATAAAATCAACAATGGTTTAATAACATAGCTGCTTGAGTCAGCATTATGAGTTGGGGCTAACAAGTGGCTGGTTGAAAATATAAAGAAATACTTGAAAATGACATGTCCATATGGGACTTTGATAAACCCCAACGTATACCTGGGAATCTAGAAGGTCGTGCACATACACAGAGCTGTATATGTCCAGGGTTAGGGGCTGGCCCAGGAAATATCTAAAAAAAAGCCCTAACCTAATACTTGTGATTTACCTTTAAGTTCTGCGTGAGCAGGAACTAAAGGTTAAAGAAAAGTTTTAAACTGCCTGTTGGAGCGTGGAAAGCATACCCCAACGCACACACAGACACACACACCTTCAGCAGAGGCTGGGAGATATACACATTCATGACACTTTAGAAAATCTCTGTCTAATCGTTAGAGTAGCACTTAGCTAACTGAGCAGAGACTCCAGTGGCCATGCTCAACAAAGATTACAGGCTTTAGAGAATTAGTTCAGGAAAGCCACTAAACAAACAAACAGCAACAACAACAGCAAAGAACAAGAACAAATGTTGCGGACTGGATTTCCAGAGTTGACACATTGTATTATTTAAGATGTCCAGTTTTTACACACAAAGCAGCAGAAAAGTATGGCCTATTCACAAGAAAAATAAATGAAAACAATAGAAATTGTCCCTGAGGAAGTCCAAATGTTTGTATTACTAGACAACTCAGAGGGGCATAACTTAGTTGTTATAAATATCTTCAAAAAACTAAAAGAAACTATATATAAAAAATTAAAAGACAGTATGAGAACAATGCCTCACCAAATAATATGAATAGAGACATAAAAATTATTTTAATGAAGAACAAATTGAATTTTTAGAGTGGAAAGATACAATAACAGAAATTAAAAATTCACTAAAGAGTCTCAACAGTAGCTTTGAGTAGGCAGAACAAACCAGCAAATCTAAAAACAGATCAAATTAAATTATCCCATCAGAGGAATGGAAAAAAAAGAAGAAAAATAAACATAGGCTCAGAAACCAGTGAGACACCATCAAGTGTACCAACATACGCATAATGTAAGGTTCAGAAGGAAAGGAGAGAGAATGAAAGGGGGAGAAAGAATAATTGAAGAAATTATGGGCAAAAATTTCCCAAATTTTGTGAAAAGAATTTATCTGCACATCCAAGAAGCTCAACAAATTACAAGCAGCATAAACTAAAAGAGATTCACACATTGATTATCTCATATTCAAGCTGTCAAGGGCCAAAGGCAGAGAGAAACTTAAAATCAGCAAGAAAAATGTAGCTCATCATTACCAGGGATCCTTGAAAAAGACAATGTTGACTTCTCATGGGAATCAATGGAGTTGAGAAGGCAATGGGATAACATATTCAAAGTGCTTGAAATAATAGCAGAGAATTTTATATCCAGCAAAAATAACCTTCAAAAATTAAGGAGAAAGGTGGTTCCACACACAAACATGGGTCATATTATCACAGAAGTGGATAGCTGGGCAGTAGTAGTGTTTTTTCTTTGGCAGAGTAAAGTACTCTGTGTAGATCTTGACTCTTCAGTGTCTTCCCTCTGGAATTATACAAAGTTCAAAAAAGATGTCCTTCATCCTTTGAAAAGAGCTTATTGTAAAAACAAAAAAAATAGATGTCTTAAGGATATGACTCCAAGACCACTGTATTTTCTCCAGAAGGTCACTTGCACCAAGTTGAATGTACCATGGAAGCATCAAACATGCAGGCACCTGTTCAGGAATTTTCTCAAGCAATGATGTTTTGCTTGCAGCAGAAAGACACAACATCCACAAGCCTCTTGATGAAATCATTTTCTCCAAAAATATTTATGGACTCAGTGAGGACATGGCTTGCAGTGTGGCAGGAAATGCTAATGTTCTGACTAATAAACCAAGGCTCATTGCTCAAAAAAGTATTTATAATGGTTTCAGAAGCCAATTCCTATGAGCAGTTGGTTACAGCACTGTGTAATATCAAACAAGCTTATACACAGTCCGGAGGAAAACGTCCCTTTGGTATTGCATTACTGTACATTGGCTAGAATAAGGACCATGGCTTTCATCTGTATCAGAGCGGCTCTAATGGAAATTATGGGTAATGGAAAACCTTATGCATTGGAAATAATAGTGCTGCATCTGTGTCAGTGTTAAAACAAGAATGAAAGGAAGAAGAAATGACTTTGAAATCAGAACTTGGTTTAGCTATCAAAGTGTTAAATAAGGACATGAATGTTAGCAAACTGCTGAAAAAGTGGAAATTGCCATATTAACAAGAAAGAATGAAAAAACATAATCAGAGTTCTCAAAACAAAGTGGAATAGTTGATCAAAAACCATGAGAAATAAGAAACTAAAGCTAAGCATGAGAAGAAAGAAAGAGAACATAAATAAAAAGATAAATAAAAGACAAAATATTGGGATTTTAGAACTCATTCAGGGTGCAATTTCTGTGTAAAAGATTTCCTAATCTTCCAACCTGAGAAAGCTTTGAATTTTTTTTTAACTTGTGCAAAACATCACATTCTGAATTGTATGCTGGTCATTTCTGAATACTTTATTGTAATGATGATTATTTTCATGGACATTTTAATCTTATTTTTGTTGGAATAAAACTTGGAAAGAAGGGTAAATTTTTAAAAATGAAGGTGAAATTGAGACAGTCACAGATAAACAAAAACTGACTTTGTCACTGCTATTGAAATTATATTGGTGTTAATTCAAATCTAGTTGCTAAATGTAATCTGAGAAAAAACACTAAGAAAACATCTCAGGAAATATAGTAAATAAGACAAAAGAATTAAAATGATATAGTAGAAAATGTCTATTTAACACAAAAGAACAGTGACAGAGGTATTAAAGAAACAAATAAGTCATAAGACATACAGAAAACAATGGCAAAAGACAGGTGTAAATTCTTCCATATTAAATAGTAACTACATCAACTGTAAATGTACAAAAAACCCCAATGAAAAGGCAAAATTTTGTAGAGTAGATTAAAAATAATGAACCAACTACATGCTTTCTATAAAAGACATTGATAGGTTGAAAATACAAGGATGGAAAAAATATATACCATGCAGAAAGTACCCAAAAGAGAGCTAGAGTGGCTATATTAATATCAGACATAATAAACTTTAAGAAAAAATAACTATAGAAAAAAGACATTTTATAGTGATAAAAATAAAAATTTATGAAGACAAATTAACATTTATTAACATACATACCTAACATCTGAACTACAAAATCCATAAATCAAAAATTGACAGACTCAAAAGAAGAAATAGACAATTCAACAATAACAGCTGAATACATCAATATCCACATTCAGTAGTGGCTAGAACAACTATTTAGAAGATAATCAAGGAAATTGAGTTCTTAGACAACACTATAAACCAAGATATAATACACATCTGTAAATCACTGAACCCCAAAACATCAGAATATATATCATATCCAATGTACACAAATCATTTTCTACAATAGATCATATATTAGGCCATAAAACAAGCCTCAGTAAAATTAAAAGGGATAAAAATATACAAATTGAGTTCTACAACCACATTGGGATGAAATTAGGAGTTGATAACAGAAGGATTTTGTGCAATTCACAAATACATGAAAATTAAAGAATACTCTCCTAATTAATGGGTCAAAGGAAAAATTACAAGGGAAATTATATAATATTTTGAGAAGGATGAAAGTGAGATTACAACATAATACATACAAGATGCAGGAAAAGCAATGCTCATAGAGAAGTTTATAGCTGGAAATGCCTATATTAAAAAAGAAGAAAGATCTCTAATCAATGTTATCCTTCCACCTTGTAAACTAGAAAAAAACAGATAAAATAAACCTAAAGGAAGCAGAGGAAAGAAGTAATAGATTAGATCAGAAATTAATGAAATAGATTACAAAAAATCAATAGAGAGAAAAGCTATGAAGCTAAAAGTTGGTTCTTTAAAATGATCCACAAAAGTGACAAGTCTTTACCTATAATGACCAAATGAAAAAAAAAAAGGACTCAAAATACTAAAATCAGGAATGAAAGAGTAGACATTACTACGAATCTTTGTATATGAGAATGCTATGAACTATTCTATGCCAACAAATTAAACTATATAGACAAAATGGAGAGATTCCTAAAAACACAAAAAATGCAAAACCTGACTCAAAAAAAGGAAAAACTCTGTATAGACCTATATAGTGCACAGAGATTGGGTTAGTAATCAAAAACACTTTCCACAAAGAAAATAGTTAACAGGTATATTAAAAATGCTCAACATCACTAATCGTCAAGGAAATGCAAATTAAAATCACAATGAGATATCATCTCACCTCAGTTGGAATACCAATTTTCAAAAAGTCAAAAAATAACAAATGTTGGTGAGGATGTGGAGAAAGGGGAATGTTCATACACTGTTGGTAGGAATGCAAAGTAATATACCCACTATGGAAAACAGTATGGAGGTTCTGCAAACAATTAAAAATAAAACTACCATATGATCCAGCAATCCCACCACTGGGTATATATCTGAAAGAAAGGAAATCAGTATATGGAAAAGACATCTGCCCTCCTGTGTTTATTGCACCGCTATTCACAATAACCGAGACATGGACTCAGCCTAGGTGTCTATCAGTGAATAAATGGCTAAAGAAAATATGGTGTATATATACACAATGGAATATTATTCAGCCACAAAAAAGAACAAAATCCTGTCATTTGCATCAACATGTATGGAACTGGAGATCATTCTGTTAAGTGAAATAAGCCAGGCACAGAAAAATAAATATGCATGTTCTCATTCATATGTAAGTGCTAAAAAAGTAGATCTCACGGAGGTAGAAAGCCGAATGCTGGTTACCAGACTCTTGGAAAAGAAGAGGGGAGGGGAGATATGAAGAGAAATTTGGTTAATAGGTACAAAAATACAGTTAGATAGAAATAATAAGTTCTAGTATTCAACCATGCAGTAGGAAAATTATAGTTAATGATAATATATTGTATGTTTCAAAATAGGTTAAAGAAGAATTATAATGTTTCCAGCACACAAAAAAGACATTTTTGGAGAGATGAATATTCTAATTATCCTGATTTGGTCATTACATATTGTATACATGTATCAAAATATCACATGTATCCCAAAAATATGAAAAACTAAGATAAATACAAAAAAAGACCATAGATCTAAATGTAAGAGATACTCTTAGAAGACAACATGGGTAAATCTATGTGACCTTGAATTAGGTAATACTTTCTTAAATATGACACCAAAAGTATGAGTGACAAAAGAATAAAATATATTGGATTTTACGGACATTGAAAACTTTTCACTTCAAAGTACACTAACAAGAAAGTGCAAAGACAACCCATTGAATTGGAGGAAATATTTACAAATTATATATCTGATAAAAGACTTCTATCTAGAATATAGAAAGAATTTTCACAACTAAAAAAATAAATAGACAAATAATCTGATATAAAAATGGGCAAAGGATCCAAATAGATATTTCTCCAAAGAAGATATACAAATGGCCAATGAGCACAGAAAAAAAATCTCAATGTCATTTATAATTCAGGAAATGCAAATCAAAACCATAATGAAATCAAAGCCATACCTGTGTTTACTCTTATGACCATGTATCCAAGGTGAAATTCCACTGCAAGTCCAGGTGAGCCTTCAGTGAAGAGAAAGGTGATTACAATGCAAACAAAAGTAGAAATAATTAAGCATTGGAAGAAAGGCCGGAAGCCATCATTCATTGGGAAAGCATTAGGCTTCAGTCGCTCGACTATCAGAACAATTATAAAGGATAAAATGAGAATAATGGAACATGTGAAAGGCAGTGCTCCAATGAAAGCTTCAGTTATAACTAAGCAGCAGAGTGGATTAAGTATTGAAATGGAAATATTATTATTGATTTGGTTAGAAGATCAAAATAAGTGTTAACATTCCTATTAGCCTAAGAATTCAAAGAAAGAACACAATAGTTTCTGTAACTTATTATTACAGTACAGGGGTATTGTTATTATTACTGTATTACACTGTATTACTATTACCACATATAAGCCATTATAGTATTATATCAATTAAGACACTGTGATATTGGCACAAGGTAGACAAATAGGTCTGCCATTGTTGTAAGAGGACCCAGTCAACCACAGAGCCCTGTATTGCTTCCAGAGAATAGCTGGAAACTAACTGGAGGGGACAATTGCAACTAGGGGATGCCAAACCCTGGAAAAGGACCTTGGATTCTGCCACAGGACATTTGACTCCCTACCAGCTAGCTTGCACAGGCTCCCAGAGATTTCATTATCCTCACATGGCACCATATTTTATAATTTTCAAACTTTTGAACTGCACTTGTCACGTTATGGCAGATTGTTACAGGAATTCCTCAGAGTCACCTAGGAAGGATATAATTTTGGAGAGCTGACTGTTTATCTAGTGGCTGGGAATGCAGCATGTATTAGCATAGTTTCATTTAGTGTAAGCATCTCCCCAAAGGCCTAGCCTTCTAACCTAATTTAATCAGGAATGAGCTGCACCTCTGGGGGATGCATCATTTCCTTCGGCTACACATTCCCACACTGTTGGCCTACCCTTGCTCTTCCAATACACAGAAGAGAATACTATATATTTGGTCCAGGATCAGCCATTATATTTAATGTCTCCTACCTGACTAGATATTTATATATTGTGGACCCCTTTGTCTTATCTTACTGCTTTCATTCAACCAATTGCCTGCCTCAATAGTTGATATTTGTCTAATGTTTTAAGTCCTATAAATCTATCTGGTACTTGACACAAAACCCTCGATAACACTACTTAATTCATTTCCTTTATTTGAAAATAGGTATAAAAATACATCATACTAAATAGTAACAGTCAAGTGAATACATAAATATGTTCTGTGAAATGTTTTCAATTATAAGGTAATATTTCCACATTAGTTAAGGTCGGATAACTGTTATAATAAACTCATAAACTTTAAATCATGTAAATTTATTTCTCATTTATATAACAGATTAGACTGCATTTAGTTAGGAGTGGGGAGGAGAAACTTCTGCTGCTCCCCCCAGTTATTCAATGGCTAAAGTTGCTTCAGTTTCTGCTATCAAAAAGTGGCTTCTTGAGTCTCCTTAGGTATTGGCATTGCACTGACAAATAGGAAATGAATACCGAGGATCATGTGAGAGGTGTTTTGTTTTTTTTTTGAGACAGAGTCTCACTCTGTTGCCCGGGCTAGAGTGAGTGCCATGGCGTCAGCCTAGCTCACAGCAGCCTCAAACTCCTGGGCTCAAGCGATCCTCCTGCCTCAGCCTCCCGAGTAGCTGGGACTACAGGCAAGCGCCACCATGCCTGGCTAATTTTTTCTATATATATTTTTAGTTGTCCAGCTAATTTCTTTCTATTTTTAGTAAAGATGGGGTCTGGCTCTTGCTCAGGCTGGTCTCGAACTCCTGAGCTCAAACAATCTGGCCGCCTCGGCCTCCCAAGTGCTAGGATTACAGGCGTGAGACACCGCCCCGGCCTGAGAGGTTTTTATAGCCTAGGCGTGAAAGGCCTGACATTGTTTCCACTGATTTCCATTGACTAGTACTCAGTCACATGGCCTTACCTAACTGAAAAAGAAGCTGGGAAATGTAGTTTTCTTTCATGCTCAGGAAAAAGAACTGATTTGATAATGTTAGCATCACAATATTAAAGCTCTCTATTTACCTGATCATTTTGGTTATTCCCTTTTATACAGTATAGTAATGCAATCATTAAATTTACATTCAAGAATGGGACAAAATGAATATGAATAAATTCTTTGGAAATTGAGCAGTTAACTGCCTGACATATAGTTTGGCTCAGAGAGTAAAAACAAAATACTAAGACAAAGATTGGAAAGAGTTATCTGCCCAGTTATGGTAGACAGGTTGGTGGTAGGGTAGGGGGAGAGAAGAAGAGTATATAGCAAACCTGTAGGCCAGTCTGTGGGATAGAAGAGAGCTATTGCAACAAGTTTTTGAAATGTAGACATACAGAAATAGCTTAATGGAAACTGTGAATAAGTGAAGGAAAAAGCAGTGGACTTCAAAACAAACAAAAATCTGAGAATCAGTCAAAGCTATAAGCCACACTAAAAAAATAACAGAAACAAAAACCCAAACAGTGTCTTTCCTTGCCAAGGGTCAATATTTTTCCACCACTCTTGGGGGGGGGAGTGCTACCTTAAGTTCAAAAGATAGTAAAAGTGTTTTCAAAAAATTATCTATTTCCTTCATGATTAAAACCATGTGGTTAGCTAATCACACTTTTACAAGATTAAATTTATGTTAACGGTATCCTCCTTATTGTTCCTTCTTTGGAAGGATGTAGGTAGAAATTTCAGACCATTACAAATAATATGTCAGCATTTATTCTAAGCTTGATTGAAGACAGGGCAATAAGAACACAATTTTATGCCCTAAGGCCAAGTTTATGGTGGTATACCAACAAAAGGAATGAAGTATTTTTGGAGTCAGGTGACATGGGGTCCAGACCCAGTTATGAGGTTAAATAATTTTATGAAATTGAATAATACTTCCCCTAAAGTCTTCTCCCATTTTTAAAATAAAGGAAAAGGAAACATTTTAAGTGCCCACAAAGTATCAAGCACCTTAATTACACACTCACATTAAATATTTCAAATAACTTTATACACTTTTGATGCCACACATCCCTTTGACCTACCTATCTCTGATTTCTGCTGCAGCTCTGGTGGACAGTTTTATGTGCACTAAGTGATTTTCACATATCTCCACTGTTCTGCCTCTACAGCTTCAAGAGCCAGCTGGGATCCTTTGCAAAGGCAACCTGAAATTTTGAAGGAATTAATGACCCTGGGGACAACTCTCAATCAGTAGGGAACGAATGCCCCAGCCTCTTGTCCTTCGGAGCAGCATTTCTAGGAGGCATTCGTAACCACTCTCGGAAGTCCTGGTGGAATTAAGACCTTGTTACTTAAGTAGAAAACTCGATAATGAACCATTATCCTGTTGGCTTTTCCTTTCTCAGTCTCATTTTCCCTGCTTTTCTACTCTTGCATCCTGGGATCGTGTTTCAAATAAGTTACCTGCACCTACCTTCTTTACTCAGACTCTACTTTTGGGGGAGCTCACTGTAAGACACTAGATTTGAAGAATTTCATTTTATAACTAAGGAAACTGAGACACTATCCAAAGTCATGTGGCCAATAAGTGATAGAGCTTTCATTACAAACTTAGCACACCATGATACAAACCCCATGCTTTATGCATATCACCCACGATGATCGCTTGAGTTTCTTTTCACTTCTAATCATCCTGAAACTATACATCTGCATTATTTTTTCTCCTTTGCATTATGTTTCTAATATCATTCACTGAGTGACTAGTACCATGACAGATAAAAATAGTAAAAAAAAAATTAAAGATACCATTTATATATCATTTACAAGAAAAGACAGAAATACATATTATTATATTTATATACTCAGTAGCAATTTCAATAGCATATTTTAAAAATATTTGTTTCATTATTCTCCTGGGACAGTGCCATCATTCTCAGTGTTCTCAGCATAAACCGAAAACCAAAGGGTAACAGATCCCTGTAGGCTGAAAGTAGATATCTTAACCTTTTCCCCAGAGGTCAATGGCAAAAAAATGACATTAGAGATGAAATACCCTGAGATTTATACCCTGATTTAAACACTGACCTTGCCCCAACTATTACGTGTGCTGTGCTTTTCTATATTTGCTCCATACTGAAAGATGAAAAGACACAAGAGAAGTATCACTGATAGCAATTTATTTCAGAAAATAATGGTATTGGTAAAATATCATTTGAAATACTCAAATCTCAATCAAGTCTAATTAATCACTGACATAATCAGCCTGATGGTGTTGCTGGAAAGCTCATGTATCAATTTTCTGAGATAGTGAAATAGAATTATCAGCAGCAGCAGCATTTCTGATACATTTTAAAATACATTACCAGTCAGAAAATACATAAGATTGATTTCATTGTTGTTATTTCTCTACAATGTAAAATATTATATTGGGTGTGTTTTATGTATGTGTATACTTATGTCTTTGAGTAGTTTTCAACTGACTTTGCAGAGAAGAGAAAATAATAAGTCTAATGACCATGGTATTTATTATCATAAGTCAAAAAAATGGTGTTCTTACATTTATCAGTCTCAACACACTTGAGCAATATAGCTAAATTGGCCACTTATTGCATTCCTAAGTCTATTTTCAATTATTTTAATTTCCGGGTCACTCATTTTGCATTACCTTTCTGTCTTATTCTAGTCATCTCTTTCAAACAATTAGCTCTTGATCTTCATCTAGTTGTCACTATTCTTGGTAATTTCGTGTATTTCAAAGTATTGTCCTTTTCTCACTGTTGGCTGTTAAACGCCACTACAATATTGTTTTCCTGGATAAAGTTCCAGTGTCCCTCTCTTGATGGTCCCCTTTTGCAGTGGTCCCCAACCTTTTGACACCAGGGACTGGTTTTTGAGGAAGATAGTTTTTCTGCTGATGGGGGCGTGTTGAGGGGGCATCACTACCTCGGCTCCACCTCGGATCATCAGACCTTGGATTCTCATGGGGAGCGCCCAACCTGGATCCCTCTCATGAGCAGTTTGCAGTGGGGTTCACACTCCTATGAGGGTCTGATGCCCCCGCTGATCCGATGGGGGCGCTGGGCTCCTGCGGTGCTGCAGGCCAGATAGGGTATTGGGGTGGGCACAGGTGGGGCTTCGCTCACCCGCAGCTCACCCCTTGCTGTGCCACCTGGTTCCTGGCAGGCTGCAGACTGGTGCCGGTACACAGGCCTGGGTGTTGGGGACCACAGCTTTGTCTCCTAAAGTATTCTCTGATTTCCTTGAAACAGCAATGGCAAGAGGAATGTGACTGCAGACAAGCAAGCTATTCATTACAGAGCCAAATAATACCTCTGCCAGGTTATTCTGTTGGAAGATTTTTATTTATTGGATCATTCATTGAGAAAGTAACATTCTCTTATAAAAAAGCAAATTCTTTATCTTTTTCTTTTTTTACATGTCTGTATAATATGGAATTGAAGTGATAACTGGAACCAGAGCAAATAAAAGACAACACTATTATGATGATATTCCTATGTTTTACTTACTCATATCCCCACCAACTTCATAAAGGATTTCATGAAACTTACAATAAAAGCAGAATTTGCACATGGAATTTAAAATAAGAATGAAAGACCAATACTACATAGATATCGGAATATTTTCACATACAAACTAAAAACTGGTGTGCCATAGCCTTAACCGTTACCATCTAAGAAACATGAACACTCCAACTAAATAGGTTCTGAAAGTACGAATCTTAACTAAAACTAGGTTACCATGCATAGTTGTCAACCACAGCTGATTGGTTAGCAGAACACATTTCAGTGGGACTAACCTACCGCAAAGAAACCCTGCACTGTTAAACAGCTGGGGAGAATTAGTCTTGGAAACAACCTCCAAGGAAGCCTTCCCACCCAAAAAAAGTATTTTTCCTTTTGCCTCACATGCACACAGTTTGACATTTTTCTTTTAACATTGTTACAGTAGCTGGAGTTCCACAGTTAAAGTTAATTAAGATTAATATGTATCACCTTCAAAATGCAAATAATTAAGGCATAGTAAATAATTATCAGTCACACTGTAGTCTGATTAGTTTGCTCCAAATTGAAAAATTTGATATGTCATCCGATAATGATGAGGAGCTGAAGAATGGGAGTAGCAGCAGTAGGGTAGGTAGACTGAAGTTAAGTAATTTTGGAACTTGTCTCAGTCTCCCCTTACCTGACCCAATCTAGCATATTACATCAGAACAGTCCAGAATGACCACGGCCCTTTCATTAGTCCTCATTTAAATGAAATTCAAATGAATAAATACATATATACATAAACGATGTCATTAATTTTTGGTATGAATTCATACCCTCTGTAATCTTGCCCTATATACTAATATTTGTGGATATTTGTTTACCATCAACCTGCATTAAACACACTATACCTGATTCTCAAAGTGTAGTTAGACCAGCAACCTCGGCACTACCTGGGAAAGTACTGGAAGTTCAAATTCTTGGGCTTCCCCGCAGATGTACTAAATCAGAAACTCTGGGGCTGAAGCCCAGTGTTTAAAAAAGTCCTAAGTGTTACTTATCGAGATAAAGTTTGAGACCCACTGCCCTACACCATTCACTATTGTCCCAATACAACTTAGTTTTCTTTGGTTTTGTTTTTGCTAATGCTCTTTCCTCTGCCCTGAATTAATTTTCTCTTCCCAACTTTTACCTGTTGAAACACTAGTTACCTTCGAAGGTCCCACAAAATTCCAACTCCTCCACGAAGTGCTCACCTATAAATGGGGTTTGATGATTATTGCAATATACTAAATGTGCTTAATCAGTGCTGAGCAGGTAGTAACCATTCAGTTGACAATAGCATCCTCTTCCCAGTAGGAGAAAATCCCAAAGTTGTGGGTTCATATATTATTTACAGAGACAATGTCAAAATCCATTTTAAAAATCTGTTTATCTGTCTTAGAGTCTAACATCTCCTGGTTATTTACACTTTTTACTTTAGAGTTGTTGTAGGAACACTCACACTCAGGTGTTACTCGGCATCATTCTGAAAGCTGTAGAACAGTGGTTTACACATGTTAGTCTTTCTCAGAATCACCTGGAAGGCTTATATTTCCACAGATTGCTGGGCCCCACTCCAGAATTTCTGTTGCATTAGGTCTGATAAGGACCTTGAAACTTTGCATTTTTAACAAGTTTTCTGAAGATGTTGTGCTCCTGGACCAGAAATCACATGTTGAAAACCACTGCTATGGAATAAAACCAATTTTACCAGCATTTTCAAACTGACTTAATCATATAATTCACCTGGGGCACATTTTAAACATATTAATTACCCTCTTTTAGAAAGTCTGATTCAATAAGTTTACGTTGGGATCAGAAATCTGTGTGCTTAGTAAGAGTCCCAGGTGATTGTAGTGATAAGGCGTGTTTTGGAAAGAGTGCAAAGGACATGAACAGACATGTCTCAAAAGACATACAAATGGCTGATAGATATAAGAAAAAATGCTCAATATCACTAATCATCAGGGAAATGCAAATCAAAACTATAATGAAATATCATCTCAGCCCAATTAGATGGCTATTATTAAAAAGACAAAAAATAACAGATGCTGGCAAAGATGAAAAGAAAAGGGAACTCTTTTACACTGTTGCTGAGAATGTAAATTAGTACAACTGCTATGGAAAACAGTATGGAGATTTCTCAAAAAACTAAAAATGGAACTACATATGATCTAGCAATTTCACGATTGTGTATTTATCCAAAAGAAAAGAAATCAGTACATCAAAAGGATATCGGCACTTGCATATTTATTACAAGCACTATTCACAATAACAAAAATAAGGAATCAACCTAAGCACCCGTCACCAGACAAATGGATAAAGAAAATACGATGTGTGTGGAATACTATTCAGCCATAAAAAGAATGAAATCCTATCATTTGCAGCAACATGAATGGAACTAGAGATCACTATGTTAAGTGAAATAAACCAAGCACAGAAAGACAAATATGCATGTTCTCACTCATGTGTGAACTAGAAAACTTGATTTCATGGGCATATAGAATAGAATGATAGATACCAGAGACTAGGAAGGGTGGATGAAGGGGAGGGAGGGATGAATAGATGTTGGTTATGGGTACAAACATACAGTTAGATAGAAGAAATCAGTTCTAATATTTGATAGCAGACTTAGGATGACTATTCTTAGCAACAATATTTTAAAGTAACTAGAAGAGAGAACTCAAAATGATATCAACACATAAAAGCCATAAACACTCAAGGTGATGGGTACCTCAAATACCCAGATTTTATTACAACACATTCTATGCATGTAACCTCACATGTACTCATAAATATGGAAATTATTATATATCAATATAAGAAAAAAAACATACATATCTTTCTAATTGCTTCAGAGTATTGAATTAAATGCATGTTCTACAGTTTAAATTGTTTCTGGGTATTTTTGTTCTTTTTTTGTTTGTTTTGTTACAAATTAAACTATGTGAATTTATATTGAGGATTATATCCTAAAAGTAGGATTGAGTAAAAGACTGAACATTTTAAAAATTTGAATAATACTGCTAATTGCCAAAAACAATGTTGTATCAGTTTATATGTTCACCAACAGTTTATGAAAATTATTGTTTTTAACTTCCTCAAGATTAGATATTACTAAACTTTTTGAATGTTTGCTAATCTGGTAGGTAAAAAAATATACTGATGTTCTGATTTGCATTTATTTAATTATAAATTACATTGAATCTCTTTTAATAAGATTTTAAATTTTCTGTGAACTAACACAATGGTATTTGTGTATCTAAATGTTTCTAAACATAGAAAAGGCAATGCATTCTGGCAAGATGTTATAACTACCACATCACTATGTGATAGAAATTTTTCAACTCCATTATAATCTATGGGACCACCATCCATCATTGACTGAAATGTTGTTATGTGCCCCATATCTGTATATATTAATTCTTGGAACGTCATATAAATTAGTCCTTTGCTTTTTGTACAGTCATGCCAATATTATGGTAAGAACCTGCAGGGAGATACTCAGGGTTTTGGGCCACCACAGAAGAGCATATAAGATTTCAAGAGGGTGTCTAGGAGTCCAGGGTCTGCTAACAGATATGAATATTTAGGACATAGAAATGGATGCAAAAAGCAAGGGGAGGTGAAATTGACAAAGGCAGAATTTCCAAGTTATACATAGGAGTAACTCACCAGGCAAAATTTATGGTTCGATAAACTTCATCTTGGGAAAGAAACCCAGAGAATATAGTGTTGCTTGTCCTTAAATGTTCTAGCTCATCTACTATTTGAATACATTTAGCTGTTTGTTTATGTAAGCTAGTTTAAGAGGAAGCAGAATAAGCCTGTAAATATGGTACCACTGGTGGAGGCAAAATGCTACATTTCTTCAGGGAAATTCCCCTGAAGGAGCAGAACTCACTGACTTGAAACATTTGGTTTGACAAAACATTTTAAAGAGTAGGCCCATTCCATAACTAATGGCTCTGTCCATGTGTGTTAGTTAATTCCTTTCCTCAAACTGTTTTTTTCTTTCAGTTAAATAGATCAGGACTACAGCTAATAAATTTCACAATAAGCTTTATTTAATTCATTATACAGCCTTTTTAAATATGGTTTGTAAAAGGCAGAACAATCATTATAATTAGGGATGTATAAGTCTGACAAGCAATGACACACCAGTTGCCTATGCAAATTCATGTAAACTACTATAGAATGAGCTGATTAAATGTGCACACATGCAAGACTAAGTGAAGAAAAATCATGTCCAGCTATTCAAAAGCCTTACCTAGTGTTTTTAGTTTATAAAATCAAGATAAATAGTTTTCTAGGACGAAAAGTAATCTGATGGAATCCATTTATCATATGTGCTTTGTGTATATTCTGACATATAGTGCCAGCTATATTAGTTTATATCAGAACACTTTTTTAAAAATTTGAATTCTGTTATAACAAAGATGATTCATTGTTTGTACCACTTGAACCTTAAATTATGAAAAACTTCTAACAATGTAAAATGATTGATTAAACCTTATCATTTGCTCAGATATGAGTAATAAATTAGTAATACAAATATGAAATAACTTACTAAGATTAGCACTGTAAAAACTCTAAGAAGAAAACTACGTTCTTTAAAAACTTTTTTATTATTAATTACTATGGGTATATAATACTTATATATTTATAGGATACGTGTGACATTTTGATACAGGCATATCATATGCATTAATCAAACAGGGGAATTGGGATATTTATCACCTAAGGAATTTATCATTTCTTTGTGTTAAGAACATTCCAATTCCACTCTTTTAAAAAGTTATTTTAAAGTATATCCTAATTTATCATTCATAGTCACTTTGTTGTGCTGCCAAATATTGTCCATTCTATCTATCTAACTATATTTTTGCACACATTAACCATCCCTACTTTGTACCCTCCTCCCTACTACTCTTCTCATCCTCTGGTAACCATAATTCTACTCTCTGTCTCCATAAAATCAATTGTTTTAATATTTAGCTCCTACAAATGAATGAGAATATGTGAGATTTATCTTTCTGTGCTTGGCTTATTTCATTTAACATAATGTTCTCCAGTTCCATCCACATTGTTACGAATGGCAGGATTTCATTCTTTTTTAAGGATATATAATATTCCATTGTGTATATGTACCACAATTTCTTTATCTATTAGTCTGTTGATGGACACTTAGATGGATTCCAAATCCTGACTATTGTGAATAGTGTGGTGATAAACATGGGAATGCAGATATCTTTTCAATATACTGATTTTCTTTCCATTGGATATGTACCTAGCAGTGGGATTCCTGGGAAGGAAACCATGTTCTTGATTAACTAGCTCAACTAGCACATCCTATTCCCTTTTTTGAAACACTCTTTCCACTTCTTCGTAAATTAACTTGCCCCATCCTTCAGATACAAACGGAGACATTACCTCCTCCCAAAAGTCCTCCCTGACTCCCTCAACTGAATTAGATGTTCATTCCATGTGCTCTTTTACCTCTTTCATGGCACGTAATGCACAGTATTTACTTCTTTGTCTCTTTCACTAGCCTCCAATTTCCTTGAGGGCAAAGACTGCTAATCACATAGTAAGTCCTTACTAAATATTTATTGAAAGAACAAATAAATATCATGAAGATAAAAATTGACTAGACTCATGCTGGTGACTACAAAGATGTAAAACAACTTTTTTTTTTTTGAAGAGAAAGAAAGAGGAGTTTATTAATTTGCCAGCAAAAAAAAAAAAAACCTTTTTGATATACTGCAACAGAAAAAAAAATCTTTCAATAGGAAATCTTTTAAAGTAACTATCAAGGAAGATAAATTTAGGAGCAATTACAGGAAGAGTATTCAGACATACATATTTTAAGCGAGGGATCCAGCAGATGGATTATGTTCTCATCCCAACTTCAGAATGGAAAACCTTTGGATCTAGATATTTAAGGATCTTTCTGTCAAATCATTTATATATCAGAATATTTCTACCATCCTGAAATTTTTAGTGACATAACAGAAGGAGAAACAGATTTCTTGGCTCCATCACAGTAAAAAGATCCAGGGTTGATGGAAAGACCAATTTAAAATGTTTTAGTCCCCCCCCTACCATTTAATTTCTTTAAGTTGCAATTAAATGAGAGGTCTCTCACACGGAGATGATGAGGAAAGACAGAGCAAAAGGATAAAAACTTGAGGTAATCAGGTTGATAATGATTGACTACTATTCATAACATTAAATTAACCTGTTGTTCTCCTGCTCTAGAAAGTGAACTGAACACTCCTTCAAATAGTTTGGGTATTCATAGCAATTCAAACATCACATATGAAGCTCCGTTTGGTTGGATTATAATCTCAAATAGAAATAGAAGGTTCTGGCTAATCCAGCTAATGCAATATATTTATGGAAAATCAGACTGTTTTACTACATCAGAAAACTTTGAAATAATAGCATGGAAAACATAGTCAATACATTTGTGATAGTATATATTTTTGTTTCACCTGGTCTTACATAAAAAAATTATTTAAAATAATTATATCACTGCCCTTAGTGGTCTTCTTTCTGTTCTTTCCTTAATGTGCACACATGACTCTCTTTTCTGTCCAGAGGAATTTTCTATCCATGGGTGTTATGCCATAAACAATGATGGGAGAAAAAACAAACATTATCCCATGTAATCAGCAGATTATGAATGATTTTCAGCTCCTAACCAACCAAATATTATTCAACTAAAATCATTCTGAAAGCTCAGAAGTTCTTAGTTTTGAAAATAAGGAATGCCTGAAGTCTGGGTTTCGCAGCTCCTCTGTGGTGGTCTCAGTTTGAAATGATACTTTACTACTGCTAAGAAAGTTACAATCATCTTTGCAGCAAAAAAAAAAAAAAAAAAGAAAAAGAAAAGAAAAAGAAAAGAAAAGAAAAGAAAAAAACTTCTGAAGTAGTTGGAAATATCTACATATCTTTTGTTTTTCACATTGTGTATCTGTAGAAATTTCAGAGAAAAGGTTCCACTGGAATACCTATATATTTCCATACAGTGTATAAATCTGTAAATGAATGAAGAAAAATAAAATGGCATTTTCTCTTTTAATTTAATTGTTTTGACCTAAAAACAGTTTAGAATGTGGCTAGTAAACTCAGATCATTTGCAATCCTGAACGTAGATAACTGATAAATGTTTCCAATTTCTGTGATTCTTTTAAGAATTCTCAAAAGCCTAATTCCACTCACTCAAGCAGAATCACTCTTTACAGGTCACGATGTGTACTCAATTCGCCCCATAAGATCAATGTATAAAAAGCTCAATTTCAAGAATGAAATATTTGCAAAGACAGGTAAATAGTAGAAATAATGTCCTAGAATTAGTCGACATCTTTTTCCTGTAACGTGATGGCCTTTTACAAACTGGTAAAAGGAAGGATTAAAAGGAAGGAAAGAGAACAAATACTCAAAATTTAGCACTGATTATTTCTACATGCTACATTAAGCACTTCACATAGGTTATTTCATTTACTTCTGACAACATCTCTTTGATTTAAACATTAATATTTCATTTTTAAGCTATTATAACTGATACTCGGAGTTGAATTAACAGGTCCAAGCTCCTACAGTTGAGCTCAAACTCACATGTGACTGGCTCTGAAGCCCATGAATGCTCGCTACTGTTCCTGCTGTCTCCCTAAATGTCTGATAAGCAATATCTACTGTTATGTTGGTCTTTTCACACAATCCTTCAAGATGAAGAGAGACAAGAACAGGTATTACCTCATAAATTTAAAATGTGAAATATGTCACCTGTTCCAATTCAAATGCACATTTATTGGGAACTGTTATGAGAACCCTTTTTCTTTCTTGTCTGTAATGCTAGTAAGTCTTCAAGATCCAGACCAAATCCTGAAGGACAGTAGCAGCTCCCTTCTCTGTGTTACTAGAACACAGAACCGCTAATATATTTCTGTTGGGTTTTTAACATTCATCATCATCAACTTTGTCCTGAATGCATGTACTAGGTTTTTATAATCAGAGACAGATTTCTATTTGTTTGCAACCAATAGTGCTGTTGCAATTCTTATCCCTGGGGCAATGCAATGAAAGCCAGATGAAATATCCTCTGTGTACAGCCTTTATCATAGGCAAGAATGGTTAAAAATAAATTTCAGCTGCTTATATGGATAAACTCTCCTAGTGAGAGAATCTGAAAAGTATAATAGGAGGAGGGATCCTGGATTCTAACTCTAACCTGTACTATGTAAATAAATCTCTCCACCAGCCAGATAGGTCCACTGTTTCTAGCTTTACAACACAGAGATGTCTCTAAAGTCCCAGACCTGATCCCCTTTTGAAATATAATATAAACACAAACCTCTGGAGTTAGGTAAATCTCTCTGGAACTCTCATTTCCTGCTTATACAGTTCTAAATTTCTTTCCATAGTTTGGTCTGTTAGTACAGATCTCAAATTTCAGCAAAAATTTGTTCAGAATGACCAAAATCCACAGGGACACGAAAACGCTTTCTCTACAACAAATTTCACATCTGTTAACCCGTTTTTTCCTCTATGTGATGAGCTCCTTTAAAAGAAAAAGTTGCCTTAGCTTTTGTATCCAGAACCTAGGACAACAGTTGACACATAGCATATGCTGTGTAAAGAAGGTGATCTTAGTTCCTAGTTTGCCTGACACATCCCCCCCCTACTCCTGTTTTCACAATGTAAGCTTTTTCCAGTTTCTTTTACTTTTGAAAAAATTTAAATCTTCAGAAAAGCTGCATGAGTAGTATATTGAATACCCATGTATTTTCACCAACTTCTCCAATTCAGTCACCTTTATTTTTTCTCCTCTCTCAAATTTTTATCTTCTGACCCATTTAGGGTAAGTTATAGACAACATTACAATTCAACTTTGACTACTTGGGCATGAAATCCCAAGAATAACAACATTTCCTTCTATGTCCTCAATAAAATTATCATATGGAAGTGCATATTGCTTTGTCTCAGTGTTTGCAAGCATGTGTATTATGTGTGCATGTGCAAGCATACGGGTGCCTACATGTGCAGTGTGTGCATGTGTGGTGTGTGTGTGTCCACATGTGTAGGCATATCATGTGGGGGGTATGCATGTGCATGCCTGTGTGGTGTATGTGCACATGCACACATGGTGTGGGTATGCATGCATGTGTGTGTTCATTGTGTGGGTACGTGTGTGTGTATTGCACACATCTCTGTGTTGTGTGTGTGTCCATGTGGTACATGTGTATTGCTTTGGGTGTGTGCATGCCGGCACATGTGTATGCGTGTGTGAGTATGTGTGTGCATGCCTGTGTGGTTTGTGCATGCATGTGTGTGTGTGTGTGTGCATGTGCTGCTCTGTCTGGGAGTGTAGTAGCACCTCCATGTCCATCACTGTCTCAACTGGGCAGACAGTCCTGGTCCCCGAGGCCCATTTCCAGGGCCTGGGTGAGAGTTTGTCCCAGACTTGCTGGCCTGGTTTGTTCTAGAGGGAAAGGGGACGGGGAGGTGGGTTGCCTTTAGCTGGGCCCGGGGGGGGGGGGAGCGTGGCCTGGGATGCTGAGAGCTGGGAGCTAATTTACAGTTCCGGGAAGGCCCGGCTGCCGATGAGCCAGGGGCAAGAAAACTTGCTTTTCCGCTTATCACCCCAGCTCAGAGGAGCAGAGCATGGAAGGGCCTCAGAGAGCATCCACCTCTACTGTGCAGATGGCGAAGTGGGGGCCCAGAGAGGGCGTGAAACTTGCCCCATCACAGAGAGAGCAAGTGACACTGTAGGACAGGGCTCAGGTTACCCCGCTCTGCCCTGGGACCATCCCCTGGAGCCTTCGGTCATCACCCCAGGGGTCCCTCCCTTTGGGCTGGACACTGGAACACAGGAACACCTGAAACATGAGCTCTGCCCTTGGGGAGACGGGATCCAGGGACATTTGTTGAGCACCACTGCATATTTCCAGGACAGATGAAGGGACACATTTTCCAGCGTAGCTCAGCCAACATCTGCTGCATACAGTGCCTGGACACAAGCCCAAGTCACAGCCCTGCCACTCACCAGCCATGAGCCTGGACCAGAAGGTCCAACTGTCTGAGCTGCTGTCCCTTCAGCTGTAAAGGGAGATACGGCACCACCTCACCTGGGCCCACACAGTGCTCCGCAGACAGTGCTCAGTAAACGGTCTCAGCCTCCCATCTGCAGCTCCCCTAGGTCCTGCATCACCCACCCCTGTCCCTGTAGTCCTGGCCACCTGCCCCCAGCCCTGTCCCTGCACAGTTGGGAAATGCCTGAGCCATGATGTCACCCAGCTCGCTGACACGGCTGCTCTCTGGGCAGTGTCCAGCCCTGTGCGATGGGCGGGTTGGTGGGGAGAGGGACGTAGCGGAGAGGGAATAGGGAGGGGTGTCCTGACACCTGGGGGGGACCTGGCTCCCTCCCTCATCCGGCAGCACAGGGAAGTCTTTGTGGTGGTGGGTCCAGGAATCCAGATGTCCCCCTGTCATTGTCAACTGTCTCCCCCTTTCTATTTCTTGTCCTCTCTCAAATTGGGAAAAATTACTAGTACTTTTTTGTAACTTGTTTATTATTAGTAGCATTATTACCGATTGCTTCTCATAATAAAAACTATCCTTTCTCATTATGGATAATTTAGAAAGTAGCAAAGGGTATGCAGAAATCTTTTTAAAAGCCACCCCCTGTAGTAAGTTGAATGGTGGCCCCAGAGACATATGTCCACATCCAAGCCCCCAGCCACGCGATGTGCCCTTATTTGGAAAAAGGGTCTTTGCAGATGTACGGAAGTTGAAATCATTCTGGGTTATCCACAGGGACCCTAAATCTAATGACAGGTGTGTCCTTGTGAGAGACACGGAGAGGAGAAGCAGGGGAAGGAGGAGATGGCTGAGAAGATGGAGGCAGAGGCTGGGGTAACGCGGCCACGAGTCAGGGGAATCCTGGAGCCACGGGGACTGGAAGGGGCAGGAAGGAGCTGCCCGCCAAGAGCCTTTGGAGGGAGCGCAGCCCTGCCCGCGCCCTGATTCTGAACTGGCCTCTGGATGAACCGCGAGAGATACATTTGCGTTGTTGTTAACCCACCCAGTCTGTGAGTGTGTGTTACGGCAGCCACGGGAAACTAACGCTGACACCCGGGCCCTCGTCTCAGTGGCCACGGTGAGTCCTTGTCACTCACGCCAGGTTACTCTCCTCTGGTCTTCAGTCTCGGGTGTATGTATGAAAGTGCGGGTGTTTGTGTGTGTGAGTGTGTATGTGCGGGAGTGTGTGCGAGTGTGTGTTATAGCTAAGATCATACCAACAGCCTGGCGGTATCTTCATCTTTAGAAACATGATTTCATGAGAGTTTTCTCATTCCATCAAATAATTTTTACAGAATTTAATATCTTTCTGATTGCAAAATATGTGTTTATTTCATAACATTTGGAAGATACAGACATATACACACAAGGAATAAAACTTGTATTTCATTATGCCAACCAAAAATAATGATCATTTTTGTGGTTTTCTTCTAGATTTGTGCATTGCTCAAAATCCTCTCAGGAAATGTAAAATTGTACAGCCACTACGGAAAATGGTTTGGTGGTTTCTTAGAAAAACTGAATCTACACATGCACCCAGCTATTGACTCCTGGGCAATCTTCCCAGAGAAAGGAAGACTTATGTCCGCACATCCCTGTACATAATTGTCCATAGCAGCTTTATGTGTAAAAGCCAAAGACTGGCAGCGACCAAGAGCACCAGGTGAGCAGTTAGTCGGATCAAGGTGTGCCCAGACCACGCCACCCACCCTGCGGCGATGGCGCAGCAGGGCTGAGGAGCAAACTACCTACGCCAGGACCTGGGTGGATTGCAGGGCCATCGCGCTGAAAGGCAAAGCCAGTCCCCAGGCACCACACACTGTGTGACTGCATGTGTATAACCTCAAAATGGCAAACCCACGGAGACGCAGCCCAGACTTGTGGTCCCCAGGGTTGGGGAGGGGCTGGGTGTGACTGCAAAGGGGCAGCACAGGGAAGTCTTAGTGGTGATGGGTACAGGGATCCAGACGTGTGATGGCATGACACAGAACAATAGACACGTGTTGCACCCACAGCAGTGTCCTGGCCTTAATATTGTACCATAGTTGCATGAGATACAGCCACTGGGGGAAACTGAGTGAAGGGTACATGGGACCTCACTGTGCTATCTTTGCAACTTCTTAGAAATCAATAAGTATTTCAAAATAAAAAGTAAAAAAAAAAAATGCTTTCAAAACAGAAGCTACTCTAGGTGTTTAAAACAGAGGTGATTAATTCAGGGGATTGGCCACGTAGTGATGGAAGGACAGAAAAGCCACTCGAGGACGTGGGGGCACAGGGCCAGCTCTTCCCATTACTGGGGCTGGGGGCAGAGGGAGGAGGTGGGATCACTGCAGTGCTAGGGCCGGGGTGGCCAGAGCTGTGCTTATTTTTGTCAACGGTGCTCACGTTATAGTTGTGTAGTCTATGTGTTTGACTTATATTAAATATTTTTTAAAACACACTTACATAGCTACCTAGAATCTAGTGGGTTTGTGACACTGAGGGCGTCACATATAGTCCATCAGTCCCGCAGCACTGAATGCCGTGCCGACAGTCTCCACCCTGGGGTGAGCATCCTTGGCATGAGCGTTTGCGGCGTCTGCGGTTCCTTCCTCGGGACGTAGATAAGAATAGGACGAGCAGAAGAGTAGTTGCAGGTCAGTGAATATAAACTCTTGCGAGACTCTTGACGTAGAGAGCCAACTTCTTTCTAGAAGCTGGTTTGTTCTTCTACCGGCTTGTTCTTCTACCCTTGATGCAGCTCTGCCGCCAGGGACTATGACCTTCAAACGGCATTAAACGCTTCAAAGGTCTAAAAGCTGACTCTGTGCAGCTGGCTCCTGGTGCTTGATGAGTCTCCTGGGAGTGACACAAACAGAGGCCATTGGGCGGTGTCTGGGACAGAAAGTTGGGGAAAGCCAGAGGGCTCGTGTCCGTGGGTCCCCTGTCCTCCCTTGCGTGATGCCTGGGGTCTGGCAGCAGCTGCTCATACTGAGACGCTCCCATCTGGCGCCCTACTTGATCGACCCCCCAAGCAGCCCAGGCTTCAGTCACACCCTACAGCGTGTTGTCCCAGCAGCGTCACGCGTGAGCTGGCCCTGCCTGGAATTCCCTCCCCCTGCCCTCCCGCCTTCACCGGTTTGCTCATTCATTCCTGGCTCCCGATGGGACACATGCCCCCAGGTGCTCTAGTCCCGGGGGTGCACGGGCGGCACTCAGGGGTTCAGTGCAATCGGGGAGGCAGGAACATTGAGGCTCTGCACACATTTTAAGGCCCCACTGAGCCGCGGCTTCCTCTGTGAAGCCATGCGCAGTCCCCCAGGGAGGACTTCCCCCTCCCCCTGCCCCGTTCCCTGTGTCTATCAGCTAGTGGTGACAGTGTCCCTGTCCACTCCCCATTGCATGATGAATCGTTTATCGCTGCCACTCGGAGCCTACCCAGACCCAGCACCCAGTGGGGCTTAATTAGCTGGGGTTCTGCGAACTGTGCTGGTGTGGCGCACGGTGGTCTCTCTGGGATGCCGTTGGGAGCCCACCCATCCTGTGCACTCTGGAACACGCTCCCCCCGTGCTTGTAGCATCATTTTATAGATGAGAATCCTGAGGGTCAGAGAGGAAAGCGACTTGCCCCCAGTCACACAGCGAGCAGTGACTCTGTCAAGCTAGAGTGGGACGGAGCGTCCTCCCTGGGCCCTGCCTGCTCAGGAGCTTGTGATTCTGTGCAGGGAGCCCCTGGGCCGATGTCTCCTCGAAATTCATGAGTCCAGATGATCTGACCTTGGGAATGTGATCAGGAAGACAGAATTCATGTACCAAAATGTCCATTGCAGAGCTGTTTATAACAGTGAACTGTCAGGCAACATTTTGCTTGGAGAATCGTGGCCACTTGCTCCAGGTACACTGGGCCTGGCAGCTCCACCTGGGGAGTGCCACCCAGCGCCCCGTCCTTGGTGTAGGGCAGCCCCCCAGGAGGGCGCTCCTGGCCTCACCACTCCCTTTGTACCCACCCTGTCCCCAGGCCCTGGGTCCCTGGCCATCAGGGCACGGCACCCTTGTCTGTCTGTCTGTCTCCTTGAGGCCAGGGGCTGGGGGGCTACTCCTTCTCCAGGCGCTGAGCCCGGCGGGGGCTGGGAGGGAGCACACTCCAGAGAGGGAACGCAGGGGAGGGAAGGGATGGGTGAGTGGCTCAGCGCACGGCTGAGCAGAAAGGCCATGGGCCTCCTTGTCTCATCCCAAACCCCAGGACTGTCTGGGGAGGGGCAGCGATTTAAACGTCCTCGCCTCCCCCTCCAAGGTCAAGACGAGGACAGAGGTGGGGGGAGAAGTGTAAAGTTACAGAGGTTGAACTGCCCTTGACGGGTGGTCAGCAGGACAGGGCCCCCAGAGACGCCCACGCCCTAAGCCTGGGTCCTGGGCCCGTCCCCTATGCTGCAGACAGAGCGACTTGCAGGCGTGACTGAGTCAAGGGTCCTGAGATGGCAGACTGCCCTGGGTCATCTGGGCGGGCCCTAAATGTCATCACAAGTGTCTTACAGGAGGGAGGCAGAGGGAGAGTGGCACACGGGCCACGCTGATGAGAAGATGGAACAGAGTCAGGTGTGAAGGTGCTGGCTTTGAACCCTGGGGCCATGTGGCCACGAGCCACAGAATGTGGCAGCCAACACAGCTGCAGAGGAGAAGGAGCGGGTCTCCCCTAGGACCCTGGGGGGAGTGCGGCCCTGCTGACGCCTGACTTTGGCCCAGAGATACTAATTGTGAACGTCTGGTCTCCAGGACTGTGAGGGAATAAATTTCTTTTAAGTCCCCCAGTGTGTGGTTGCAGCAGCCGCAGGACACTCACACGCAGCCTTTGGGCAGCGCCAGAGGTTTGATGATCCTCCCTTGGTCTCCAGGTGACCGAGGGACCAGCTCTGTGAGCTGCTGACCAGCATGGAGCACTTTTCTCTAATGTGTGAGTCGCTCTTTTACCAAGAAAATCTGCATTGGGCCCGGGATCCCAGGAGAGGGGCAGGAGTCCGGGCACCGCTGGAGACCACTGGCCCCAACCTCCCACGGGCTCCCCTGGAGGCCCAGGCAAGCAGGCGCTGAGGGACAGTGACCAGACCATGCTGGGGGAGAGCCCCTCACCCAAGACTGCCACTCACGCCTTCCTCAGCCAACGTCCCCACCTCCGTCTCTGTCCAGCCCCCGTGGGCCTCAGAATCACAGTGAAGACCCTGCTTTTGACTCATTCTCAAAGAGGTTACACTGCTGAGGGAGACCAGTGATGGAGCAGGGCAAGACGGGGCTGTGGGGGCACCACGGAAGCACCTAACCCCACTGGGGTATCAGGGAAGGCTTCCTGGAGGAGGTGATATTTAAGCAGCATCTTAAAGGACAGACAGGAGTTCAAAGCCATCAAGGCAAGATTTCAACACAAAGGTGAAAGAGTTTGGGTGGCCAGAAAGAAGGCTCCCAGGTGGTGAATGGTGAGCGAACGGTGAGCTGGAGGCTGGGCAGGGGCCTCCAGGGCCTCTAGGCCAGATGCAGGAGCTGGGACATCACCCTGCAGAGCCGGGAGCCACAGCAGTGTCTAAACCACCACAGTAAGGTGGAGCCAAGCCAGCCCCGATCCCTTCAGGCCTCACCCCTGCCTCTGTGCACCCGGGGAGCAGCTGAGCAGGCGTGTGAAGAAAAGGCCCCTGGCCTGGGGCCCCGGCACCCAGATAACTGCCGAGAGGAGCACGCTGCCAGGCCGGGGTCCCAGACACCCCTGCTGGGGAGCAGGCAGAGCCCCAGTGTGCTGCTGCCACTTCATACTTAAGCCCCCGCCAGACACCCGGCCCTTCTTGAGGACAGAGCTCCCCTGTGTGCGGGTGGCCAGACCTGGGCTCCGCGGGAAACCCCCTGTCCCGGGGTCCCAGAGCCAGCAGGAGGAGCGACCCTGGGACCCTAAACTGACCCCCGCTCCTGCCACCAGGAGAACACAGCTAACACCTGCCCAGCTGGGTCAGGGAGAGGGGCCCTCCTGCCGCCCCTCCCTTTCCTGGCACAGGCGCCGTCCCTGGAAGGAGCCCCCTCGTTCTCAGCACCTTGTCACCCTGGGGAGCCCCCACAGGCCAGACACTGTCTCTGGCCAGGCCCCTGTGCTGGGCACTGGGGACACAGAGATGACTCAGCCCCACTCTGAGGATGCCGCCGTGGGGACAGGGTGGGACAGGCACACAATAACACCCCACATGGTCAATGCTCGGTGGAGAGAGGCCCATTGAGGCAGGAGGACAGGGAGGAGGGGGCTGAAGCAGACGCCGTGGGGGCTGGCGCCCAGCGGCCCAGGCCGGGGACAGCTGCCCAGGAGCACGTCCTCCCAACCCTGACTCAGTGGCCTCACGCCGGTGGCTGGAGACTGGCCGGGTGGAACCAGCTCTTCAAACCCACACTGCGTGTCGGTGGCACCAGGCTGCGTGTGATCCGGTGTCGTCTGCGTGTGCGTTTGCGCGGCGTTTGCGAGTCTGGCCTTGGCAACTCGCTGTCCCTGCTGGGGGGAGTCTCGCTGTGCGGACCCCACGCCCTCCCGGTCTCCCACGGACGGGCACGGTGAGGTCCCCAGCTTGTCCTTGCCATCGCCACCATTCACGGACAGCCCTGTCCCTTAGTGGGTCTACACAGCAGCCCTTTTGTGCACCTTGTGAGTCCCTGCGCCACCAGCAGCTCTGCACAGGCTCGCGGGGCGGTGACCGCGGAGCCCCCTCGGCTCTGGCGCTCAGCCGGCGCGTGAGCGGCCGGGTGGTCTGGGGTGGCTTCGCCCCCCTGCCCCGCCGTTGGGGAGGGCAGGGTCCCCTGGCCAGCAGGGCTGAGCCCCGATGCACATGCACCTCGCACACCTCTGCCCGCGTGCTGTGGGCCACCGGCCAAGCCAGTCACGTGGCCTGTCGGGGTCAGAAAGGGACAGCAAGGGAGGGGGAGACACATAAAGGTGCAGGGAGGTTGAACTGCCCTGGACAGGTGCCTGTGGGTGGGAAGGAGCCCCCAGATCCAGGGGAAGGGACGGGCCATGTCCATCCTGCCTTCTGCTGTACTGACTGCCACCAAGGACGCTTCAGTGTCATCACGTGAGCCTCCTGGAGCAGCTGAGCAGGACTCATCACGCAGCATGGCGCGGCCCTGTGGGCGCTGGGCAGTCGCCACTGAGTCTCTAGAAAATGCCGCATTGCTCTCTGCGGTGGCCGCGCCAACTCGCACCGCAGCAGCAGTGTGCGGGGCTCCTGGGGTTGCGTTTCCTCCCATTCTCCAGGCGCCAGGGAGGACCCGGACGTGAGTCGTCCTGACGGCTGGGAGGCTGAGCTCCTTTGCAAACACTGTGGGCCATTTCGTTTGCCTCTTCCCTAATTTGCCTCTATTTTTATTCCCTATTTACAGTGCCTGTTGGATTGTATGTGTGTGGCCATGTGCATGTATGTGGCTACACATGATGTTTGCAGATCATATACCTAGAGATAATATACAACTGTATACTACTGTATGTTGTATACGCATGTGTGTTGTATATTCTATGTGTTACAGAGCACACACGTGCGCACACACACACACACACACACGTTGTTACTGCTGTTTGGAATACACGTCATGATGGTTTGTGTTATGTGTCAAGTTGAGTGGTCTAAGGGATGCCCAGATAGCTGGTAAAACATTAGTTCTGGGTGTGTCTGTGAGGTGTTTCCAAAAGAGACTAGCATTACGATCTGTAGATTGAGTAAATGGGGGAAGGCATCATCAATTCCTTGAGGGCCAAGGTAAAACAGCAATGTGGAGGAAAGATGGTCTCTCTCTCTCTCTCTCTCTCTCTCTCTCTCTCTGTCTCTCTCTCTCTCTGTCTCCCAGCCAGCACATCCACGCTCTACCCCCGGATGTGAGCTGGCCTGGGTCTCAGGCCTTCAGAATCACACCACCAGCTCTCCTGGGCCTCCGCCAGCTTGCAGATGGCAGACCATGGGACTTCTTGGCCCCCATAATCACGAGCCAATTTCTGCAACAGATCTTCTCATGCATGTCTCCTAAGGCTCGTTTTCTCTGCAGAATGCTAATAGATGCGTTGCAAATGTCTCCTCAAGGCTTCTGTCCTATCTTTTCACTGTGTCTGTGTTATGTTTTCACGCCCAGTGGCTTATAACATTAATGTTGTCAAACCTACCCATCTTTTCCTTTTATGTTATGTGTGTATTGTTTGAGAAACTCTTTTCCACTCTGGCTCTTGAAAATATTCTCATTTCTTTATGAAGTGAACATCACTTTGCTTTCCATATTTTGGGTTTTAATCTGACAGGGGTGGGTTTTTGAGGCGGATGTGAGGATGCCCATGATTCCTGGGCAACTACTTGCTCCCATTCTGGTGACTGAACAAGCCAGCTTGTCACCGTCAATCTGCATGCCTTATGCCAGGTGTCCAGATATTTGATAATTCCATTCTCACCTTCCTTTTCTCCATAGTTATTTATTTATCCCTGCACTGATAACACTCAGTATTAATAAAGTGGTTTTATAAGAAATCAAGTCTAATAGGGCAGGACTCCATCCCCACTTCTTCTTCTTCGTAAGAAGTGTTGTAGCTACTCCTGAACGTTTCGTCTCCATATAAATTTCAGAATCAGTTTGTGAAGTTTTACATAAACACTTCTGGGATTTTATTGGAATTGCCATGAAACTATAAATTAATTTGAGGAAAACTGACATCTTTACCGTATTGCATTTTCCTACCCTTGAACATAGTAAATATTTGGTTAGATTCATTCCTAGATATCTTACTTGTTTTTTTTTTTTCTTTTTGGTATTCTAAATTGTATGATTTAAAGTTTGCATCTCCTGGCTCTCTGTTGCGGGTCTGCAGGAATAGAGTTGACTTTTGCTCACTCCTTCCCCACCAAACCTGGCTACCCATCAGCTCTAAAGCTGTCTGAGACTCCCTTGGATCTTCTCCACAACGGTCCCACCACCCGTGAATAATGGCCACTTGTTTCTTCTTTAACAATCCTTTGAATCCATTTCTTTCCCCTTGTTTTGCTGCCTTGTCTGGGATCTCCAATAGGATGTTAGCAAGACCTGGTGGTAGGATCAGCCTTGCACTTGAACCTGAACGGAATGCTCTCACGTTCACTGCTGGGTAGGGCAGAGCACCCTGTCACGTGTAGGTGGGTCCATGCTCCTGCTCCTTTGCAGGAGTATTTGTCACCAGTGTGGAACACTCCTCCCATGACTGCTGAGGTGGCTCTGGGGCTTCCCTTGATGTGTCCACACAGCGTGGGCTGGAGTTGGGGTGAAGCTCTCACAGGGGAGTGCTGAGAGCACAGTGGTCCCGGAGCCTCCTTCTCGCCAGGGCTCTTCCCACACAGGGAGGGCGGTCCCCAGAAGGGCCGGGTGGACATGGGGAGGTGACGCCACTCCTCCTCAGCCACCCTGGATAGGCAGGACCTTCTGAGGAAAGTGCTGGAAACAAGGCTCAGGTCACAGTCTCACACTTGGCCCAGGATCCAGCCCCTGTAGGGAACGGGCATGCCCACAAAGCCCTGCCCTGGGCGGGGTCCTCCCTGCTGGCCTGCTGGCCTACAGGTGACCAGTCAGTGTGTTCCCTGCACAGGAGGCAGGAACATGCACGGTGGCTCCATTCAGGATAGTGGGGGACGGGGCAGGGTTCTGCCACCTGCTGCCGTCGCCCAAGGGCTGGGCCATCCTAGAGCCTGAGGCACCGGCTTGCAAGAGCAGTCTTCCTCCCTTAGAATTCCCTAGAGAGCTGGCCCTGTCTCCCCAGTTCCCAGCCTCCCCACATCCCTGGGTGCCCGCTGAGGTCTCACCAGGACCTCACAGACAGGGGGAGTTGCCCTGTTTGTTCTGGGAGGGACCCCCCGATTCCTGGAGACATTCTGGCCCTGGAATTCCCTCTTCCCAGGAGGCCTTACGCACCTGGCCCAAAGCCCCAATGGTGTGAGATCCTGCTGGGCTCTGGCCAGGCGCTGAGGCCTTGTGAGCGCAGCGGGGGGTGGACAAGGGCTGGGGCAGAGAGGGGGGCCTCAGGCCGGTCCTGGCAGGGTGTCCACCTCTGCCCTGTGCAAGGGTCTCCCGGAGCCTGGGCTGGCCTGGGGTCGCGCAGCTGGGTGCAGGGGGGAGCCTGGGGGCCCAGCCCCTGCCCTGCTTCTCCCTCCCTCTGCACTCCTGGTGTGGGAGCCAGGCCTCAAGGCCTCGGTTTGATGCGTGGACCCCGTGGCAGGCGCAGGGGCAGGTGGGGTGAGGCCTCGGGCAGGGCGGCCAGGTCTGCTGCTCACTGTGGGTCCTCAGGGCGGGGCCGCAGGCTGCAGGGACGCCTGGGGCTCGGCCTCCCGGGTCCTGGGCTCGGCCTTGTGCGCGCTACCTGTGCCGCGGAACAAATTATCACAGACCCGGCGGCTTCAAACAGCTCCCATTTCTCGTCTCACAGTTCCTGTGGGGTCGAGTCCGGCCACAGCTCTCCGCTCAGGGGCTCCACAGACTATAATCAAGGTGCCACCTGGGCTGCGACCTCGCCAGGTTCGCTCCAAACTCTCGTGGCTGTGGCAGAATTGCCCTTGTAAAGGGCTCCAGGGTCAGGTCTGGTCCGTCCAGGGTCATCTCCTTTCAACAACTCAGAGTCAACGGATTAGAGTTCTCAGCATGTTTGCAAACCCTGCACCTTCCCACCCAGTGTAACCTAATTATGGGACTGGAGTCCTGTCATATCCCAGAGCCAGCCACCCACACTCCAGAGGAGGGACGAGGCAGGGTCATTTTAGAATTCCCTGCCCAGCCTTCCGCCCAGGTGAAGGCACCTCATCCTCCATCCTTGTCTTCCCTGTGTGTTCGCAGCAGCCCTGGAGGGCCTGACTAGCCCTGGAAGACGCGCTGGTTGTCTGTCGCACGTCGCTGTCCATCTTCTTAACCGTCCATCAGGGTCCCTCTCATTGCCTCTTCTCCAGACGAGAAGCCTGAGGCTCACGGGAGGCACGCTGAGGGGCACTGCTGGGGACGCTTGGTGCCTGGAGTCAACTGGTTTCCTGCCCCCAACTCACACAGACTCCACCCTGGCCAGGTGCACAGCCTGTGACCAACACCCCTGTCCTCCGGGCCAGGCACTGGGCCCACAAGGTAGCTCGAGCTGGCAGCTACCAAGTTCCCTAGAAAATGCAGCCCAGATCACTGCAGCGCCAACCAGTGTCTGAGGGCACGTCAATGCCCCCAACAAGGTCACCTGGACACACTTCTCCATCCATGCAGGAGACCCCTGTGTCCTCCTTGACCCTTCTCCCTGAGGTGGCCTCCCTTGTCTCTGGAGAACTCTGCCCAGGAGAGAGTTCCATGTCAGGCTGAGCTGCAACATCCCTGGAATGGTCACCCTCCCTCTCTGAGCCTCAGCTTCCTCATCCAAAGCAGGGGGCCAGCTGGACTCAGGTCAACATTAGATGAACCAGTGTGGGGAAGATGTGGGCTCCCAGGAGAGTGGAGGCTGCCGTGCTGGGAGGAGCTCCTCAGCCTCACAGTCAGGAAGTGGGGCTGTGTGACCCTGGGCAAGTTGCTTTCCTTCTCTGTTCTGGGAAGAGTCTCTAGGGACCCCAGACAAGGTGTGTGATTTCAACCCCAGCCCCAGGAGACCCTCTGGGAGGGCCATTTGGAACACTCTCCACGTTCCCACGTGGCTCAGCCTGCGCCTGGTCCGCAGCAGTTGATAGGCTGCACGCAGTAGGTGCACAGTGAGTGTGTGTGGGCCGGTGCCTGATTCCACCCAGGGAACACACAGCCGCTGCCCTCTAAAGCCGGGGCAGCTGCTTCTGAGCTTGAGCCCCTCCACTGCACGGGGCCGGGCACACGCTCACTGGCAGTCCCTGCACCTTGTGCCCCGTCTCCTCTGCTGAGAGAGAAGTTCCGGGGGTGCTCCCTGGGGGCCTGGTCTCCGAGGGGCAGAGCAGGGCTGGAGCCCCGGTGGCCTCGGCCCACGGCAGCCCAGCCCCACGTCCACCTGCCACAAACAAGGGCCTGGCTGCCTGGTTCCGTGACTACTCTGTGCCCAGCATCTCCACGCATCCTCTCTTCACTCTTGGGACCTCGTCTTTGGTTACAGAGGAAGAGACGGAGGGTCTGAGCAGTTAAGTGAGTTGCCCTTTGGTTGAGTGCCCCATAGCCCGTGGTTGTTGGAGCTTTTCCCGTGGTAATAAGTGTCATTAATAGCAAACGGTGGTGATTAGCCTTGGGGCTGGCCCTCTGCCTCTAGAAACCTGTCTTCAACCCTAGAAAGAGCGGCCTCATTTCAGTGGTGAGCAAACTTGTGCTCAGAGAAATGAGCTCTCACCCCCAATCCGCAGCCTGGAAGCGGTGGGCTGGGGTTTGAACCCAGAGGCTGGAGCACTGACGCTCAGCACGGGTCCCTCAGGCTCTGCAGCCCGAGAGGGACAGCGTCCCAGGGGCCAGTACCTTCAGTGGGCCCAGGCAGAGTGGGCGGGGACAGGCAGGACTGGGTGGGCACAGGGAAGGCACAGGGCCCAAAGACCCCTGTACCCCGAGGCAGGTGTCGGGTGAGAATGACCCGGGCCTGCTGCTCCCACCCCACGTGAAGGGCTGTGGGACCAGGCCATGGCGGGTGTGAGATCCGTGTCCTCAGTGTGGCTGTGACAGGTGCGTCCTGCTGGGGCCAGAGTGGGTCATCATGTCTTCACGTTTCCAGTTATGCCACCTCCTCCTGCTTCCCAAGCCTACCCCACAGAGAGGGTGGTTTGGGGTCAAGGACAGGTGTGTCAGCAGTTCCAACAGACTCATTCCCGCCCAGGAGTAACTGCTCTGGAAAGCTCTGGGCTGCCCCTGGCGGGCGAGGCGTGGGGGTGGGCTCTGCAGACAGGAAGGGGGGCTTCCTTCCCACCCTGAGGGGCCTTCCGACCCCACCACCTCTGCAGAGTGGTGCCCAATTCCTCATCAGGGCTGTGCCTGCCTGCAAGTCTCTGTCCAGGCCTCGGTTTCCCCTTCTGTTAAACGAGAGGCTTGGGGGAGGGAGAATGAGGAGTAACTGCCTGCTGGGTCTGGAAAGTTTCTTCTGGGGTGATGAAAATGTTCTGGAACCAGATAGTGGTGGTGGTTGCACAATTGTGAATGCACTAAATGTCACCAAATTGTTCACTTTGAAATAGTCATATGCTACATGGATTTCACCCCATAAAAAAAAAAGGCTTGGGACAGTGCAGTATATTTGAGGATCCCCACTTGGGACACCCACAGCCTCTCTGAGTCTCGGTTTCCCTGACTGTAACTTGGTAAAGAGACAGTGTGAGCCATGTTTTCTGGGCCCAGGAGATTATAAGGGGTCCTTGGGATTCCTGGGGATGGGGAGGAAGGCTGGTGGCCAGAAGGGAAGTGTTAAGGTTTAGGGTTTAGAGTTAGGGTTGGGTTGGTTTAGGGTTTGGGCAGGGTTAGGGTTAGAACTAGGGTTAAGGTTAGGGATTAGGGTGAGGGTGAGCATTAGGGTGCTCAATACATTTGCTGCTTGGTGGATGTCAGGTAAATATTGGTTAACCGAGTTACCTTCCCTCCACTAGCTAGGGATTGCGGAGGTCCTGAAGGTCCTTGCTACTGTGTTTACGCTTTAACCAAAACTTTAGAAGAAATGCAGCGGCCCCAAGGGAATTGAGGAAAGCACCGTTCTGCTGGTCGTTCAGGGGCAAATTCAGAAGCTGAATTTCTAAAAGTTGCCCCAAAGCTGTTCAACCCTATGTGCGGAATTTTAAACCTTCGCGGGGCTGGGAAGGAGGCAAGACTACGAAGTGACGCACAGATCACACGGGATTTGTGATGCCCCCGCACAAGACAGGCTACGTAGGACGAGGATTACTGAACTTGAAGCCTGGCTCTCTGCCACTACCTGACCTGGAACGAGTCCCTTAAGTTTTGACTAAGTCCCCTGCCCCCTTCCATCTGTGAAATACGGAGGATGTGGGCTCCATAATAATACCCAGGCGTTTAGGTTCTACCCTTTGCCAGGTGAGGCGTTTCCCACATTCTCTCTTTCGATCCTTGGAAGAACAGCGGTCGATTTTACTCACCAACCCCATTTTACCCGGGACGTGCAGTTCAGTGTTTAAGGAGCACGCCCCAGGTCACACAGCCAGACGGCGGCGGAGCTACATTCCAATCCACGGGGTCCAAATCTGACAGCACAGTACCTGCCCTAACGTTTCTCTCACCTACCCCGATGCCGCCACCTCCTCTTCCTCCCTAAACTGGCCTCCAGCGCGCCCTTTTGCTACTGGACATGCTCTGTCGCTCTGGAACAGTTTTCACTCGGCATCGGGAAATTTTTCACGGCACTCTGGGAGCCGAGCCCGCCCTGCCCGTGGCTCCTTCTCACTGGATTGGTCGAACTCCAAGAGGAGGAGAGTAGCGGGACGGGCAGCGAGGAGGCCCAGATTACCTCCCAACGCCCCAGCGCTCTGGGCGGGCGCGCTCTGAGAGTGTGTGCTTCTCCTGGGAGAGAGCACGAGAGGCCCAGGGTCGCACACAGTGGGCGGGGACAGGAATCGGGAAAGTGGGGGTATTCGCTGCTGTTGCCATGGCAGTGACGCTGGCATCCGGGAGCGACCCCGGGCCCTTGCCGGTAGCGCGCACGCACACAGAAACATGCACGCGCGCCCTTGGCCCCTCCCCACAGCCACGCAGGGGGCAAAGGTCAAACTCAAGGGCGGACCTGACCGGCGAGAGGGAGCCCCCGCCCCTCGCCGTGAGGACTGCAGACCCGCCGAACCCCGCACCCGCCGCGGCCCGGGGTGCGGGCGGGCGGCCCCTCGGCGGGAGCCGGCCAGGTGAGCGCGGCTGGAGGAGAAGGTGTCTGGAGAGGAGAGGACGCTGCGAGCTCAGTCCCCCGCGGGACCCCCTTCCGGGGGCGCCGACGGGCTCCGGGCGCGGCCTCTGGGGGGGTCGTGGGGGCCTCAGATGGGCCAGCGAGGGGGGCGCGGGTCAGGGCCCCGGGCGGAGCGGGCCGGGGCTGGGCCGGGCGGGACCAGGGTGGACAGATCCGCCCGGGAGGCGCCAGGGCCGGGTCTGTGCGCGTGGCCAGGCCGGTGCTTGACGTTTGCTGCCTGTGGAAATTTCAGGACTAACCGATAAAAAAGTTACTCGGGAGACGGAGCCGCTTGACTGTCACGCGTTCTTCCCCGTGCATGCGGGAGATGGGTTGGTCTTGCATACACAGCACACACGAAACTGAATCTATGCCCAGTGGGCTTTAAAAGTAATAAAAACTCCAAAGCCCCCGAACAAGGTTAGACGAGTTTCAGGTGTCAGGCTTCGTGTTCCGTGGGAGAAAAATATAAAAGGACGCCCAAGTACTTGATGTGCCCAAGCAGTCAGGTTTTTGTAATCAGCTTCGGAGCGCATCACAGTGGTGTGTAGTTGTAAGGGCCAGGGTTAAGGAATCACGTTGACCCAGCGCCGCCGGGTTGGAGCCTCCCTGAGAGTCACCTAGAAAACTGTCACCAGCCCACTGCTGCGCTGACTGTGAATGAGCAGTGCTGTCGCTGGCTTTTCCCTTTCATGTTTTCCACCGTCATAATGTACGCGGGTATGCTACCTGCTTACGGAATGTGAGAATGAATTATCCATAAACTCTCCACTTGGAAGTTACTAGGCAGGAGCTCTGGCATGTGTCTTTTTTCAATATTTGAAAGTTGTTTGGAGATTTCAAATATAATGGATTCAAAGTGATAGGGATTTTTTGAGTATAAATCATACCATGTGAGTAATGTGGGGTTTTTTTTTGTTTTGTTTGAGACTGGGTTTCACTCTGTCACCTGGGCTAGAGTGCAATGGCCTCGTCATAGCTCACCACAGCCTCAAACTCCTGAGCTCAAACGATCCTCCTGCTGCAGCCTCCAGAGTGGCTGGGACTACAGACGCTATGCCCAGTTAATTTTTCTATTTTTAGTACAGAGGGGGTCTGGCTCTCGCTCAAGCTGGTCTCGAACTCCTGAGCTCCAGCAATCCTCTCACCTCGGCCTCCCAGAGTGCTAGGATTACAGGCGTGAGCCACCGTGCCTGGCCTTGGTGATTATTTTCTATCAGGTATTTATCCATATTCATTTTAGCCTAATAATAATTTTGTTCAAATACATTCTCTACACTCTTAAGGCTGATTTCATTGATCCCAAGTGAATTTCTTTTCCTACAGGAAGGTAATTCCATGTTTTGCCAAAAGACTCAATGGAAAAATTCTACTTTATTCCACACAATTCTACCAGTCGGAAGTAATTTGGATATTATGTATATTACAATTCTGCTTGTCAGAATTCTGAAATGGAAATATTTCATATGTGCTAAATATTTGCCATTTCCCAGGGGCAGTGAGCTGTTTACGTACGTTCTGCTCTGTGCCCAGCAGTGCCGGGCTTCCTCCCCTGCTGGTGTCCAGGGCACAAGCCAGAGAAGCTCAGCTCCATCTCTCTGTGGGCTCAGGCAGCCACTCCTCCTGCTTAATAAATAACTGAATTCAGTAGGGTAGAATTAGGAAACTACCTTTTTCTTCGCATTAAAAAGGTAATGTAAAATTTTAAGGAATGTTTCCACAGCTAACTTAAAATGGTATTCTTTTGGACTTTTCTTTCTCAATTCTTGAAAACAGCTTCAGCGGGGCCTTTTGGGGATATTATTGAAGAGTGGTGTTTTCAGGTATTAGAAAGCCCAGTTCAGTCTAAAGCCAACTTTCCATCCTGCATACAACTTAAAGGTTTCCTGTAAGCTCTCCACCCTCAGCCCAGCTCAACCCTGTCCCTAAAGCTTGAGGTTCAGCGGTGGGAAGGATGGGCAATATTTGTTCCTTTACTCTCTTCTTTCTTCCCCTGTTTCACCCGCCAAACTCCTAGACTGTGGCTCTTGGTATATATCCATTTGGAGAATAAGATACTAGCTCCCCCTTCTGCCAAGCACCGGCACTCTCTGAGTGAGTCACTTGAAAGTCTTCCTCAGTTGGCTCTGGGGGGGTGAGACCATCCCTGTCTCATCTCTACCTATAAATTCACCTCTGTAGAACTTTCTTTCTAATGAATCTCTATTTTTCTTTTTCACAGATGCTGGGGAGATGAGCAATGGATGATTTTGGCTTCCTCTGAATAACTCCTGAGAGGGTATGTGTAGTTCCTCTGTGGGAGGACATTGTCACCTGTGTCAACAGATTTGAGGCTTTAGCTAAACTTGTGGGAGGTAGGGAAATGTCTAATTATACATCCTGTTATGTTTGCATATGTTAAAAGTCATATTGAGAGAAGAAAAACAGGATTATAAGTGGAAGGAAGGGGAAAACAGAAAAGATTATTGAAAAAATGGAGGGATAGAAAAATCGGGGGAATTGGGGAGAGAAGGTAAGACCGCCAACCTGGATATTCTGAAATTGTTGCTAATTTCTTGGCTTGCATTAATTCACTCTCAGCTACGCTTGCCTGTGGATGATAAAGCATGATATTTTATTTGGAAAGAGTCTAATGTAATAAAATAAGAGATAACTTTCAAATGAAGAAAAGGCAATGAGGAACACTGCACTAAATAGCTAAAAGTTATTTTTTTAATTGTAGCAAACAGTGAAGTTGTTCTACCATCCATTTTCAGTTCCTTCGAGCGACAGCCATGGTGTTTAGAAGGGGAAACCTCATCTTCAGATCCAGAGGAGGGCTCTGGTTGCTCTAAACCACTTGGAATAATCCCATTTCCCTGTCATAGTGATTGATGCAGATGCAAATCAATCAGGAAATGGCACTTTCCTAGTTACATAAATTGGATCAGGGTGTCCCAGTCAGAGTGAAGCTTGAGACCATATGGTTTTAGAACCACCGGTTCTAACAAGGGGCCTTGGCCTTTGCTCTGCCGTTGGATGTGAAGGAGTAGCCAGCATGCGTGCTGCTGGCAGTCATTTTATGAGGCCAGCCTGACAACAAGCCATCATTTAGAGGCCGGCAATACTGCCTTTTACATCTTTTTGGCCAAAACTAGCCACATGATTATCTCTATCTTATGGAGAGTCTGAGGTAAATCATTTTTCAGCTGGGCAAATTGACCCTCCCAAGAAAATGAAGGTTCTATTCATAAGAAAGTTTCTACCAAATTGGCCTTTAGATGACCCCACAATGTAAGAAAAGCATGCCACCCTCATTTCTCTAGCATCATCTCTTGACACTTTTCCTGACAAATTCTATGCTGCCAAATGAACTTTAATTAATCCCCACTGCAAGCCAAACATCCACTCACATAACCCCCCTCACACGTAATTTCTTGCCCTATGTCTGCCTTTCTTCATAGGTTATAAACTCCATGGAAGTTCCCTAATAGTGTCCCATAACTGACCATTGTCTTGATACACACTGGGTTCATAGTAAGTCTTTCTTTACTTATGGATAGAAGCATGGGTAGATAGATGGGTAGAGAATGGGTGGGTGGGTGGCTAGATGGATATATGGGTAGATGGATGGTTCAGTTCATTTATGGAAGGTTAGATGAATGGATGGATGAACGAATGGGTGGACAAATGAATAGATGGACAAATAGATCAATGTTACCTATACTCTCTCATGCCTGTGTTTACCCAAATGCTGCTCCCTTTGCCTAAAATGCTCTTCTCCCACTCTCCACCCAGCTAACTCCTGTCCAACTTTTAATATTCAGCTGAGACATCACCTCTTCCAAAAAGCTCTCCCTGATCATCCTCTCTGGACTAGGCGTCTTGCTTTTTGCTCCTGCAGTGCCTGGTGTATCTCTCTACAATTAGCTTTACTACTTTGCTGTGCTGGGCTGCAGGTCTGGCTCCCCTTGCCTTCAGATACTCAGCTGTCCGAGAGCAGCACCTGACTCTGAGTCTGTGTGCCCTGCACTGACCCCGCTGTATATCATGGAGTAGGAGCACAAGAAATTTTCAATGAAATTAGAATACAAATGAAAGTAATAAAGACCACATGTTCCTTGTTTCTAGGGAAAGACACGGCATGTGGAAGACACTGTGCATGAGGTGAATGAGTTCTTCCAGCTCTCTTCTCCAGCCCTGGAGCTCCAGAAAGAGGAGGATGAGCCAGACCCACTGCCCCCAGGTGAATGCTGCACATTTGTGGTAAGCCCAGCAGACGAGCATCTCAGCTCCTAAGGTGTCCAGGGGGGTAGGACCCATGGAGTCACGGCCCCTTCCACAGAGAGGTGTTGGGACTGCAATAGCCAGCTCTGACCAGAATGTCCGCCAGTCAAAGTCAGGTTCTGTTTTGTTGGTTTCATGAATGGAAAGCTTAGAGCTGGGGCTGGAGACAGGGAAGCCCACACCGTCAGATTAGGTTGGAACTCTCTAAGTTAATTCACAGCCTGAAAATACTGAGGACGGGCATGGAAAAGGAGCACTAACAATGGCTGTTGTAGATGTAGCCTAATTAATAGTGCACACCTCTGGGACCAGGAGCTTTCTGCAAGATGCATCTTTCATCCAGGCTGCTCCCTGTCATAGCTGCAGATGCAGGAGAGGATGGAGAAGAAAGGAGGATGAAAGATAGAAGTGATCATGCCATTGTGTCTGCACTGAGCTCAATATCACTTTATTTGCTTAAAAATATAGAAAAAATAAAGCAAAAAAGTCAACTTTATTTGCTGAAGCCGGCAGCCAGTCTCTGGGTGTTAGTTCACCAGTTTGATTGTTTTCATACTGTATAACATACTATTCAACCAGACTTGAAGTTTCTGGCACCTTTTATGTCATTTATCTCTAACTGTGTGTCCTGTCCCCACTTTGCTATCGGGTCATGTTTAATCCTCTGTTCTGGGTCCCTGGACTTTCACACCGAAGCCCAGGGCCTCACTTTTCCCAGCCTCGTCCCTGCATGCTAAAATTAGCGAAGCACCCTGGGTGGCGGAGGGGCATGGATAGGCACCTTCTCACATCCGCCTTCCCAGTGTGGGCGTCTGGGCTGGGATACCTTGAAATACCACAGAATCCCCTCTTCCCCTGCCAGGGAACACCCTCTGCCACGGTGACCCCAGGAGTCAGGGCCAAGGGGCAGGTTTTCTTCTCATTCTTACTCAGCAGGGAAAGTCAGGTTGGTCCCTCAATATGGAGAGTTTCAGGAGAACATCGTGGGTATCTGGGTCTTGATGTCTGAAGATCTGGAATATCAACTCTTCTTGGTCAAACTGACCTCACAGTACAGAAATGATAAGAAAGGGCACCTGTGTCCACAAACAGCTGAGGGGACATTTCTCTTGTGAGCAGACAAGGCAGGGTGTGGCCCAAGGACTGGCCACGAGAGGCACAGATGCCCTTCCAAGTGAGGCTGCGGGAACTGTGTCTCTCACGGCCTTCCAGAGTCCCTGAGCCCCAGAGGTGGGTCCCCTTGGGAAACCCAAATGCAGATGCTGGCTTCCTGTCATCTCATCGCACCAATCATTCTTGCCCTGAGCTTTATCTGGACTTCCTCCACAGCGTTTGCTCTAAGCTGAGGGGTCAGTTCCTCTGTGAACCCGCCCTCCGTCCACCTCAGACGGGCAGCTGTGAAGGTAGCTCGACAGCAGAGGGACTAGGTAGCTGCAGCAGCCTGTCCTCAGCTGCACTGAGGGGCCAGAAGAGCATGACTCAGTGAGGGTAAAGTAACAGGTGATCATCCTTAAAAATACATTCTATACAAATATCCCTGGTTTTAAGGAAGGGAAAATTAGGATTAGATGAGGGATTATAAAATATGCTGAGATTTAATTATTCAATAATCGTTTTAAATTATTAAACATGACAATTGTATAACGATATATTTGGCCACTGTTGTGCATTACTGTGGTGACAGAAACTTGTGAACACTGTGTCATCATTAGTTAATCATGAGATCAGTCCCTGGAGGGAGCTCACTGGCATATTCCCATGTTTGGGGTGGATGTTGGTGCCTAGAGAGTGTCTAAATGACAAAAGTCAGGGCCAAGACCACAGAGAGGGCTCAGGGTAGAGTGAGCTGAGAGCGTTCAGGGGTCACCTGTCCGTGTTGTGCGTCTGTCATTCCCAGGTGGCTCCCAGCATCTCCCCTTGTGAGTGGCAGGAAGATAAACTTCACCCACTGGAGAAAAGTGGCCCAGATGGAGAAAAGCTGGGACCCTGGGCCCTGAAGAGCCACTGGGCCCTGGAGCTGCAGGTGAGGAGAGTCCACCTCGCTCAGAGGATGGAAGACCTGGAGTGGGAGCTGTCCTTGCTCCTTCAGGCGGCCAACAGCAGTTCGAGCATAGGAGGGAGCTGGCCCAGCCAACACAGCAGCCTAAGGGGCACTGAGTCACATCAGATACTGCATGGTGGCCACCTCCGGGAGGTGCCTTCTCACCGAGAACATGAACGGCTTCCCCTGGTGGAAGGAGTGGGCATCTGGGGCCCGGAGTGTGTGCTGGTTTTACGACGTGCTCCTACAGGAAGACACCTGGATTTCTTTCAGAGCCTGGACCTCAGCTTGTGCTCAATTCTGCCTTGAACTTTCTGGGGTGAGGGAAAATAAACTGACATGGGTTGACAAAATCAGGGTGTGCTCCTATCAGAGTCTGTGCCTCCGTTTTCTCACTCAGCTGTGGGCCGTGGCTTCCCCCAAAAAACTTCAGTTGGGGCCCCTGGCTTGAGGGGTGAGAAGTGCTTGGGCGGGGCCTGAGAACATAGGTGCAGCCAGAGCACATCCACGCCCCATCTTCCATCACACCTCACGGCTGAGTCTCCTGGGCCCCCAGTGTGGCTTGTAGGGAGTCCAAGTAGCCATGTCCCCTCCTGGCTCCAGCCAACCTCCTGGACACAGAGGAGGGTTCGGTCTGTGGCCTGGGCCTCGTGACCACATCAGATGTCCCAGTACCAAAGGAGACTCTCTGAGAAGAGCCAGAGCCACATCCAGTCGAACTGGAGTTCTCTGACCCTGGACATACACAACCCTGTTCTCCGAGCCTTGCTCCAGCAGTTCCCTCCTCAGAAGGTCCCTCCCGCTGCGCTGTGCCCAGGTGAGATGTGCTTCATCTCTAAGACCCAACCAAGAGGCCCTTCAGTCCACAGAGCTTTTTCCCACCCCTTCCCAGATTTCTACCCCGTCTCCACCACATGTCTGCTTCCCATGAGTCACCTGTGCCCTGGATGGCCCTATCTTCCAGTCGGAGCTCCTCAAAGCACGGTGTGTGTCTCATTCACTTTTGTGTCCCTCTCTCTCACACACACATAGACACACTCACACACGTTCATGTACGTACACACTACACACATGCACATATAGACACGAACCAACATTCAGACATGCACATAGACACAATCACCAACACGGACATGCACACGCTGACACATGCACATATACCCTGAAAACACTGCTTTGCAGCTACAGGGTAGTAAGTGACCCATGAAGGCTTTAAGAATGTAATTGACTGTAAAGACATAGCTTCTAACCCAGAGATCACACAGTCATGTCGGGGTGCCACAAAGGCACGTGGGAAATTGTGCAGAAAATGGTACAAAACTGAGTGCCAAACCCTGTCCCTTGGCACCTGACAGGTGCGAAAATGAACCTGTCCTGGTGGTCTCTGTCCCAGGTTAGGGGAAAGTATGAGGACCTGTCAGGGACCCAGAACACATTACAGTAACAAAGAGGCCAGATGGAAACATTTTCCCTGGGGACAGCTGTTTGGATTCCAGCATCAAGTTCCATCTTCTCAGTCCCACAGGCATCAGAAATTATCTTGAAGCATTTAGCCAAATTATGTTATGAAGAGAGCTGGACTTACAAAGATTAGGCAGACAATAAGAATAAACCTTAAAATCATAAGGGAATAATAAGCCCAGTTTGAATAATAGCTTTAAACCATGAAACTAATTTTAAAGGTAATCAACTGAACATATTGAAAAGTCCAGACGTATGTGGTGAGAATTATTATATGGAGTCTTGCTTCAACCACTTAGGAAAAGCTGTTTATAGCATGGGAAATTCAACTTGTTCTGGGTTACATTTCAGTGTCTCTGGCTATGGCATCAGATAGTTTGGTGAACTTTCTGTGTGGCCTGTACATTACCCACAGACTTGTTTCTTGAAATGTATCTAGTTTCAGCTTATAGGCCTTAAGGCACAGAGAAGTTTCCATTTTGTATTTTTTGTAAGAAAGTTGGATGAGAAGAACCCAGAAAAATTAAGAAAATAATATAGAGAGCTACAGTCAAATAATGAATGTATTATAGCTGTTCTTTTTAGAAGTATAACTTTTTTTTCTCTGTATTGATCACATAGAAACCTCAGGTTTAATAACTTCTTAAGGCTAGGAAGCCAAACCAAGGCAGACTTCAGGTTTTATTTACTGTTGTAAGGATGATGGCTCTGACAGAAAGTGAGTTTTTATTAAATTTTTTAAGCCTAGGGACCCTTGAAGTCAGACATTGTATGCATATTTTCAAATATGATATTTTAGTCAAAGCCTTGGTAATAAATAAATCTGGAAAACAAACATTTCAAGTAAAAAAAAATGTTTTAAATAAAGGTCATACAGACATGATTTTATCAGGTATTCAATGTCATGTAGTCAACATTTGTTCTGCTTAATCTCCGTTAGTAGTATCATGAATCCATCCATTTCTTTAGCAGAGTTCCAGAAATTTTTATTTAGTCCATTGTCCTTAAAGTTATCAGAGATGTGTATTTAAGAGTATTTGTTGGAGTCTGTTTCATGAATCTGACTGTAAATGATTTTTAGAGATTTTAAAAATCTGATGAAAGTTTAAATAAGGAAACTGCACTATATCTATCACAGATAGTAACCAGAATTATGACTGATAATATATTAAACTTCTATAAACTTCAATGCTTATAGAAATGATATTTTTGAAACATTCATATCAACAACATACCAATAAATGAAACTAAGTAAGATCTAGTGTCACTTATCATTGGACCATGTTTCTTATACAATTTATCCAATGAGTCTAATCATTTAATATCCTTTTAAGATGAGAGATATATATTTTGAATCTTTCCAGGGACCCAACTGGAAATTTTCATAATTAATTCTAGGTTAAAGATGCTTAAGTTAGAATTCAATTTGGGGGAGGTTTGTCAAAGATGTTAAAGGGCTCAAAACATTTGACCAAAACAAAATCAGAGAACACTGTAAAATAGCAGTCATTCATTTAACCAAAGTGATAATCAAAAGACTTTGAAAGCAGTACAGAAAGTTACATGGATGCAAAAACCTTCACCAGTAAGCCGGTAAACCAGGCAAGAAAGTATGTTGACAACTTTAAAGACATTTCTAATTTTATGTTATCATTAATTTTTAAAACAATTTGCCAAACTTTTCTTGTCATATGAACTAAAAATAATTTGATTTAATTACTAAATATTTTATGAGTGTTCATTTATTTAAGCCAATCAAAATACAACTTTTGAAGGGATTTCTTGCTGACTACACAAGATTTTATTATGTAGACATTACATATGATATAATGCATGTGTATATGCACCAATACATCTAAATATATATATATATAGTGTGTATATATATATATACATATACACATAAAAAAGGTCTTACAGTTTTCATTTTAGAATTTTAGTCATGGGATAGTAAAACATATAAACTCACCAGTTTATAAAAACCAGTTGGACCTAAATCATTTTTCTAACAAAATGGGATAAGGTTAAGATTTTCCTAAGTAGGCCGTCTTATAAAGGCTGTCAACCAAATTTTGGGTAAAGCAGTTTGACTCAGTTATCAATATACTGGATTGTACAGAAAACACTTAACTGTGAAAATGTGACTGAAACATGTGAGAAGGCTGAAACCATAAGAGTTCTTCTAAGAACAAAAAGACCAGTGTTATTTTCCGAGAGGGTCAGTTTGGAACCTGTGACTCCCAGTGTGGAGTTTGCTGTACTTGCTCTTTCTCATTGGCACTTCTACATCTCCAGTATCTGTTACAGCCCGAGCAGGTTCACTGCCTGCTGCTCAAGAGGAGATCAACACACTGAGCCAGCAGGGGTTACAGCAGAGAAACAGTTTTATTATCACAGGCACCATGCGAGGAGAGGGGAGTAATTTCTCAAATCCATCTTCCTCAATCATTTGGGAGAAAAGGTTTTTAAAGGGACTTTGGTGAGCAAAGGGCTAGGGAATGGGGTCTGCTGATGGGTGAGGGATGAGCTCATAGGGTTGGAATGCAGAAATTATCTTCTCAGTTGGTAGGTTTCCCGGGTAGGGGCTTTCGAGGCTGTTGGATCCATTCCCACATCTGTCCACGGGTCTGGTTGGTGTCAGCAGGTCTCCAGGATGCAGAGTTTGAAAAACACCTTAAGGACCAGTCTTAAGATTTAAACTGCAATGGAGTCAAAAGTCTTGGGATTAACAATAGAAATTTTATCTACAGAAGTAGTGGGGGGAGTCACAAATCTTGTGCCTGTCAGGGAGGACAGTGAAATTAAGTAGTAACCGGTTGCAGCAGCAAGGAAGTTAGAAAACAATGGTTGGTTGATTTCTGGTTATATTTATACTTATATAAAAACCAAACTTGGATTACTATTTATTCTTTGTGGCTTCACAGTACTTTAATATGGACAGTTTCATCTCCATGTGTCCCTGCCAGTCTGTGAGAACAAAACAGGTTGTGAAATATTTGATACAGATGGCCTTTAGTGCAATTCTGGAAATTACAGGGCTTGGTTTTGTCACCAAACCAAGTCAGTACAGACTTTTGGTCTGTCCGTATGTAATCATTAGTGTCTGTCAACTTAACAATGGGAGCAAGTGAGCTACCCCAAGTTGCAGAGGCCTGGCTTGTGAGCCGTCCATAACATCTGATTATTAACAAGCATTGACATCATGAGGGTTAGTGTCAGCATGATCTAAGAGGTGCAAGAATGTCATCTGTGGAATCAAATCATAGGGTTTGATCACAATATTGCCCTAGAACTTCACCCAGAAGAGATAAAAATTTTCTTTCTAGTGACTTTACCTGAGGAAAAGACACTTTTTCTGTGTTCAGTTAACTCACCAACAGCAGTAGTACCATAATATGTTTTCTTTGGCTGTGGAAGCCAATGCTTATCATACCTCCATCTTCCAGACCAGTCCCACCAGGCACTGACATTGGCAGCAACAAAAATGAGTTCAGATTCCTTTGTAGGATCTACATGTTGGCATAACTAGCAATTGGATTGATTAGTTAGTGTGGCCAGGGTTTGAAAAACTTGTGCAAAGGGATGCTGGGTCTGTGTCTAACCTGCTGGAAACACAGTAAGAGTTAGTAAGAGTGAGTCATAGTTTGAAAAAAAAGTCATAGTGGAAGATTAAAAGGGAAATTGGGATAGGTTGAGGCAATCGCCACTCAGTTCCCATGTGCAATCCTCAAACAGGGAGGCTTAAAAGAAAAAGGATTTATAAAGAACCCTTTTTGTGAGGAGGGGATAAAAAGAGAAAAAATAACACACACAAAAAGGAGTTTTTAGATAGAAAATGTGGTTTCTTGATCTAAGATCTTGGGAAAAACCTGGCTACTTTGTGAAGATGTCTGCTTCAGGGGCCTGGGAACTAGTCCTGGAAATCCTTACTTTCACGTCACCTGTAGGGGTGATCTTCCAACTGTCTCAGTGCACTTTGCTGTAGCTCGCATGAATCTCGGAAAATGTTTCTTTTATTTTGATGGCGGTATAGGTGGTTAACAGTACTTCAAAGGGGCCTGCCCAGAGAGATGACAGCACATGTCTTTCTCTAAAAATTTTGGTATATACAGACTCTCTTGGTCAAAAAGCATGGAAAAGCCTGTGAGTTGGTGGAAGCCATACTCTGATGGTATGCTTCAAGCCTATTAGTGTCTGCATATAGCTAGTCACGGTATCGACTTGTTCACTTAAATCCCAACAGTGTCCAGACACCCTGGCAATAGAAGACCACCTGCCTCCAGGGGCATCTTTGGAGTCTGTGTAAATAGTGGCAACATTTCCTTTTACCAATCTATAATCTTTAACGAGGGCTATAACAAAATTGACCCCGAAATTTTGGGTGAGCTTTTGAGTGCCCTGAAATATTTTATGTTAAAAGTAAGTAACAGTTGCACGTACCCTGTGGAGTCTGGACCTAGAGGCTTTATGGCATCACTCAGTTAGAGACTTTCAAAGAATGAGGATGTCCAAGAGGACACCCGGTTTATGGAGTGAAACATCGTCCATATGCTGAACAAGTAAGGAAAAAGAGTGGATCACTGGGTAAATGTTAAAGTATGAATCAGCTGTGACAAATTGAAAGAATATTGAAGGCCATTCACAGTATCTGTGAGTACTCAGGTCCATGTTGATAGTCTCACTGTGAAGGTGAATGTATCAGAAATTGTGAAACAGAATGAAACGGAATTAGAAAGAAAAAGTTAAGCAGAGGTCAATTATTGTACCATTAAAGTCACATACACTAAAAAAGAATTTAAATTAGTTTCTACTTTCTTGAAAAATATTTGACATAACAATTATTTCTAAGATAATCAACTAAAATACCTTTGTATATATTGGTAGCAAAATATTATACACATAAAGTATATAGACACAAGGAAATATAGATATACAGACAGAGGCAGATCTAATAGGTCTTAGAAACAATTTTTCTTCAATGGATGAAAAATTATATTTTAATCTGACTACAAATCTTTGCATATTTTATAGCTTTAAGCAACTACTAGCTAGGCAACAATTAGCTGTTAGGAAATTTTTGCAATTTCTATACAGGTTTGCTTAGACAAACACCTAATACGTATACATGCATAGGTAGGTAAAGTAGAGGAGGTAATTAAGGATCCCATTTTAGCTGCAACATGCCTGTGACTCTAAGATATTCATGAGAAATTAAAAAATTATTTCTGAATAAAAACCATACAAGAAAAAGAAAGGAATACAATAAAGAAATATCTGAATTTTTGAACACATGAGTAGCATGGATTGTAGCATAACAATTTACTGCTATATTCTTAATGACAAAGATAGAAATCTCAGTCCGCTAGTTATATTTAACCAAAATAATTCCCAGATATTCTCCTTTTAAAAACTTTTCTTGCCTCAAATTTACACAATGCCCTTACAATTTTTCTTAACACAAAGGAACAAAACTGCGGTCTAGGGGTCAGTGTAGTGGATCAGAGTGTGCTGATTGTGGGTAGGACCACACAGACTTTCACCATTGAGTTGGTTCCCGCCTCTCACCCCTGTCTCAGGTTCTCTCTCCAGGGGTCTACCACCTCCTAGAGGGCTCTAAAATGCCCAGTGATCAGCTCTCATGTGCATTTCCCTGATGAGCCTTCTTTTAATTAATTTTGTTGGGGATTTCCTGCAGGGACACGTCACACCAGGGGCACTCACGCCAAGCACTCCCACTTGCACCCGCAGTCACACCCAGGCGTGTCTTTGGCCGGGATGAGGAAAGTGCCCTTTCTCTTCAGAGCTGAGCAACTCAGTCTCTCATTTGTCTACCAACGGGACAGTTCAGTTGCCTCTTTCATTTCAGAGAGGCCCAGAAGAGCCAATTCCAAGAAATTTGGGGAGGAAGAGGCAATGAATGGAGAAGACCCTTTAGAGTGCACCTCCAAGTCAAAATTAGGAGCCCTCAAAACAACTTCCTAGTAAAAGAATCCACAGCTCAGAATCAACCGGGACCATCGACCCAGAGGGTGAGGGCCCCGGGCTCAGGAGGACTAACCAGTTCAGCCTGGGGGAAAGCTCAGAGCACCCAGGGCACCCGAGGGGGCCACGCTGGTACTCAGGAAATCTAGCCATCATCCTGAGACTGACCATATTACATTTCACTAACTTGTCAGAAATGATCTAATACAGATCCCTTTGCTTTTGGCTGGGTTTACAATCGTATGACACTTGTGTCAAACACTGACACTTTAAGCACGTCAGAATGTCCTGGATCACAGGCACACGTGCATGCTGAGAATTCGAAAGCATTTCCACCTTCCCTTCGCCATTCACACTTTTCTTGTGTAAATAAGCCAACTTATTCACCAAGGTCTCCTAACTTCACCAGAAATAGACAGGACTTTGGCTTCCTTCCTGGATGCAATTGGCCCTGCAGTTAAAAGGTGTGCACAAGAATTGGCCCTAACCAGCTGCAGTCCTAGCGTACCTGACATGCCTTTGAATCTTGCCATTTACACACATACTTGCGAGTCCAGCTGGCAGAACCCCACCGGGGTGCCCAGATGGGATCACTCTCCTTGCCTTTCCTAACTTGTAGAGGATTGGTTTCCCAGTTTTCTCACAAGAAGCAACCGAACTGCGGTCTAGGGGTCAGTGTGGTGGATCAGAGTGTGCTGATTGTGGGCAGGATCACACAGGGTTTCACCACTGAGTCGGTTCCCGCCTCTCATCTGTGTCTCAGGTTCTCTCTCCAGGGGTCTACCACCTCCGAGAGGGCTCTAAAAGGCCGAATGATCAGCTCTCATGTCCGTTTCCCGGATGAGCCTTCTTTTAATTAATTTTGTTGGGGATTCCCTGCAGGGACATGTCACACCAGGGGCAGTCACCTCAAGCACTCCCACTTGCACTCGCAGTCACCTAGGCATGCCTTTGGCTGGGACTAGAAAAATACCATTTCTCCTCGGAGCTGAGCAACTCAGTCTCTCATTTGTCCACAAACAGAACAGTTCAGTTTCCTCCTTCATTTCACAAAGTCCCAGAAGACTCAATTCAGAGAAATTTGGGGAGGAAGAGGCAATGAATGGAGAAGACCCTTTAGAGTGCACCTCCAAGTCAAAATTAGGACCTCTCAAAACAGCTTCCTGGAAAAAGAAACCACAGCTCAGAATAAACCAGGACCATCAACCAAATCGTGAGGTCCAGGGACTCAGGAGGACTTACCAGTTGAGCTCAAGGGAAAGCTCAGAAGTAGGTGGCTGATGGGTGCCGTGCTGCCTGGTGCTGACATTGGGCTCCTCCTTCAGGGAATTCTGAGTCTTCTTTGAACCCCAGATGTGAGCACCATCTTGTTAAAAGAGAAGAACCCAAAATCCTTAGAATAATTAAAGAGTTTTATTGTGATTTGAACATGTGTGAGAGACTCACCTGGAGCACATGGCCCCGGGTGATCCTGAGAATATGTGCCTAGACTGCTGTGGTGCAGTCTGGTTGTATAGGTTCATGCAGGTAGGAACTACAAATAACTCCCTAAGTCAGTATGTGGAGGGCGTGTATTTGTTTTGCCTGAAATAGCAGGACATCTTAAAGTGTGTTCTTATGTGTTATATGTGCACTTAAAGTTTCTTTGACTTGTAACTGGTTAAAGAATGAAGCTTTGTTTTAAGTCTTGGAATTTTTAACTTAAGAAATCTGTTAATCAGAGATAAACCATTGGATGTTTACGGAAACTCAAGTGATCTCTTATGTAAATTGAAGGCCTATAGATCGTTTTAGGTTTTTCCTTCTATAGCCTGATGTCTGTTCATGATTTGGCATCTCAGGGTTATAAAGTGTAATGTCTCCAAAAAGATAAAGGAGCACCTACCTTTTTATAGCCAGTATCTGAGCCTTAGGTTATTTCTGCAGTCCCCTTTGCCAAGAGGGAGTCCATTCCATCACAGCTGGGGGGATTAAGATTTTATTTTAGTTCATACAAACCTGATTGTAGAATGTTCTTCTTTTGGTCTTGATCCCCGCAATCATTGTGCAGCCTCTTCTGAAGCTGGTGTTCGGCAGAATTGTTTACATTCAGAACAAAAATATTATAACCTTGTTATGAATACCTGGTCTACCCCTAGCAACACCAAACCTTAACAGTGCTAGGTGAGTTTCCAAATATTAGAGGTTGCTTCTCTCTTCTTAGTGTCTCCTTTTGACCAAGCTAAAGTCAGGTTTCTGGATGTAAATCAATGACCTCTACCATTTCTGTGATTTGCTAATCAGCTGCTTGTCTAGGGAGCATGGCCTATAGAAATACTAGGGCTTTTAATGCACCATCTTATAATAGGACATTTTTTGTTTCTAAAACATTTCATAGTCATGAACTAACCTAAAATCATACCTACCATAATAAAAAAATATTTCTTTCTTTATCTTTTGGCAATTGATATATCTGGATGATGGCAATTAATGCAACCATCTGGAATTATTTTATTTCTGTGAGAAGCTTATATTTCAAGGCCTGATTTAAGTTTCTTATAGCATACTCAGCTTCATAATTTTTAGTTTTTTTAAATTATTAACCACATAAAACCACATTAAAATTATGATTGTTTTGTCTATAAGGTTTAAATTATTGTGAATAGTTCCCAAAATGCTGGCAAGTAATTGCTGGGTTCTTTCTTTAGGTGACGAACGAAGAGTGGCTGGGTTCAGAGTGAAGCAGCAATGGACAGAGACCTCTGAAGAGGAAAGCAGTAATATTTCTCAGGATGTCAGGTGACTGCCAATAAAATAGTCTATGTAGGATAGGAACCAGTAAGTGTAGTAGAAACTCTGGAATTAAATCAATGGAAATTTTCATACATTTTTCTATTGCTGTTATAGATCCCAAAAAAGGTGGATATGGCTTGGCCACTAGATCTAACAAAATACTGAAATAAGCAGTAGGTCTCTAATGATTCCCACATACTTGAGTCAGCACTTGGTCAGAGTTTTCACGAACAAAACATGAAAAAGGATTTGTGAGCCTAGAATCCTAGAGAAAAATCTGATAGTTTATATTTCAGTATTTATGTTTAAATAGCAGCATGCTTCTTTTAACTTGAAAAGTACACAGTTATTAAAACATACTTCTATTAATATGTTTTACTAATATATAATTAACCTAATATCAACTCTCTTTTGGATTTGCCAGGTTTGCAGCATTTTATTTTTTGCACAGAGGGAAGTAAAACTTACTTTTTTGTTGTTTTTAAATACCAAGGTTGAAGGACAATGGCTCTCATAACAGTTTTGATTTATTTAAAACCTAAAGAGTTTTAACAAACCTAATTATTCCTTTTTGCCTTTGTTTTGTAGAGCAAAATTACTGTTCTGAATTTTGGAACGGTAAAACAAAAAATAGTAGTTACAGAAGACATGATATAAATCATAACTAATATCAGAAATAATTTCAGACATTATAAAAACACTGTAAATAACAATTGTCATTGAAAATAAATTATGAAAAGCAAACAAGACTTTTTTAAAAAACTGACTTAAGAGTTTAAAAAACAAACAAAAAACAAGAGTGTAAAAAACAACCAAAATTTAACAGAATTACAAGAACTACCACATAAGCATAAAATAGCCCAGTCATTTTAAATAAAAATGTCACTCATTTTGTTTCTGCTTTATAAGTATTTATATAATAATTTGGAGGAAAAGATTTATAAATTTAGACATACACAGGTATATAAATATAAAAATTGGTAATACTTAACATTCCCTATGGTTTTACCAAATAATTAACTAAGCAGTATATTAAATAATACATATATATCATATTAAATTTATTCTGTGGATAAACTATTAATTTCTCAAATAAGGAAATGATATCTAGTTTCTTGTATACATATATTTATTTCTCTAATTATCATACATTATATAATTATTTAAATCAAGTGTCTTCATATTAAATATAAATATATTATGTTATATATCATAAAACATAATGTATATATTATAAATGCAATTATATATTTATATCAAATATGATCTTTAATCAAAATAATTATTTTTCCAGAGAGAACAAAAGAACTAGAGAATAAAAACACAAGAATTGTTTTACTATTTTTTCTCCATCAGCACATATTAACAATTGAAATAGATGAATAGACACATATTCACATACATATACACACACATACATATTTATTCCTATTGTATAATTTTGAATATATTGTGTGTGTGTATATGTGTGTGTGTATATATATATATATATAAAAAAATCCTCTGAGGAAAACTGGAGGATATATATTTTGTCCTTAATCCATTGCCATTCAAAAATAACAATAGATATTATCATTATTTATAAGTGTTTTGTGTCTGTTTTTTACTAAGAAACTTTCCAGGCTTTCAAAACTTATTAACTAACTGAATGACTTATCTAAGATCTTAAAGGTAGATAGGGATAGAGAAATTATAACTTAGCTAATACATTAAATCCTTATGATTTGCAGCTTGTAAACATATTATAAAATTAAAACGTTTAAACTGGCATCCATTATCATTTCATTTAGTTCAATATAAGTTCACACATATAATTTTGTGTTTTAAACAGTTATGATATAAGTGGTAATTTACTTATAAATCCAACATAGGAAACTCATAAAATTAAAGTCACGAGAAATTTTACCCTCTTATTAAACAAACAAAAATATTGTTCCTAACATGTTTCCATGGTAATCTGATTTTTTAACATGAAACCATACCATAAACTAAACTTTTTGATGTTGAACCCAAAGCCATTACTTCTTAGCTCCTAACTATAGTACCAGAAGCTTACTATGTAAATAAGCTTTTAAGTGTCTACCAAAAGAAACACCACTTAATAACTTTTTTCTTCTTCCTTTTTACGTTTATAGCTTAATTGATGTATCATTAGCATACCCTAAAATTTGCCCACTGGAAGTGTAAAACTCAAATTGTTTTGATAAATTTGTACTTATGCAAGCATCACCACAATCCAGTTTTAGAACATTTCCATCACCTGCAAAAAGTTCCTTCACAATCATTTGCAGTTAATCCCCTCTCCCACCCCCAACCTTAGACAAATGCTGACTTGCTTTGTCTCTATAAACTTACTTTCCTAGACATTGTATGTAAATGGAATCACACAATATGCAGACGTTTTTGGTCTGGCTCCTTTCACTCAGCATGTTTAAGTTTCATCCATATTTTAGTACTTAGTAGTGTGCTTTTAATTACTGAATAGTATTCCATAGTATGTATATACCACATTTCTTTAATCATCTGCCAATTGATGCATATTTGGATTGCTTCTAATTTGAGCCATTATGAGCAACACTGCTAGAAACATCCACGTACGTGTCTCTGTGTGAACGCGTTTTCATTTCTCTTAAAGAGATTCCCAGAAGTGGACTTACCAGGTTGTGTGCTAAGTCTAAGAAATTGCCAAACTGATTTTCAAGGTAGCTGTACCTTTTTACACGCCCACCTACAACATGCGGGGATTCCAGTTTCTCTCCATGCTCATCACACTTGCTATTTTCTGTGTTACTGTAGTCATTTT